>NW_001889897.1:312895-314391 GCF_000143565.1 Laccaria bicolor S238N-H82
TTTCGCAGAGAGATATCAAGATGACGACAATACTGGTACCCCGCTCTATCTATACCTATCAATCCACGAAATTCGCTCTTACCGGCTTGGTCCTGCTTTATGGACTTATAATGATCGGGGTCACTGGGATATCAATCACTTGCAGTTGATGACCTCGCATACGAATACTTTGGGAATAACATTCGGAGTGGATCATAAAACTCATATGAAGTTGTTCGACATCTCAACCGAAGCAGACTACCCGTTAATCGAGGCTGGGACATTGAATTATAACCGTTATCTCGACCATTTAGGTTTGTCGCATCTTTTCGTGTAATGGCCTATTTGCCCAACGGCACTTGAAGTTGGATTGTCTCCCGACAGGTGCATTCTCCTCAGTGTGGACAAGAATATTAAAATGATCGACGTTTTGTCCACCAACCCAAGCGAAACAAACAACATGGATTTTTCTTTCGTTAGCCGCATGTCAATGCCCTCGAATCCCGACAAATCCAACCGTCAAGAGGCGATCAAATCACTCGGGGGGCCATTACATGCATTTTCTGCAGATGGGTACAAGTTCGCTATAGCTACCGCCGATGGTGTAGTGTCAGTCTGGGATGTCCGAAGGAAAGTTCCGCTGGGTGTATTTATGGCGGATGCTTCAAGGCATGACGACTGGTCCATATTCATTCTTCAATTTCACAGTGGAATGTCAGGGAAGGAAGTTTTGGTGTTCGTGGAGGTAAGTTGACACTTTGCACTCTCATTCCTACTGTTTAAATGAATGATTTTCAGAATGACATTTCTGGTCATAAAATAATTCACTTAGTCGACGCAACATCCTTTGAGATGGAAGAAACTCTCTACTTGCCCGAAACTGACAGAGACAATAGATGGAGTCGGGCAAGCACTTTATTCTTCGATCCGTGCGGAAGAAGTATGTATGCCTCGGTGGAAGGGATCCTGTTTGAATGGGACTTCCAGAAAAGTATGGGGTTAGAGTGGTGGCTTGGGGAGGAGTAGGTTCGACGACGATACTGGAGGTATTCGAGTTCACACCATTTTTAGTTCATCACAATAATCTTCAACAACCTTGAGAGAGAGCGTCAACATTGACGTTGACTTATCTGACGATTGAGCGGCCAGTCGGAGAAACAACTCAGCGCGTCAAAGGAAACGAGAAATCGTCAATCTCATAAGCCCTGCATGAATAATTCAGATAGCCCCAGGCACGCAGGCCTTGTGCAGCGAGCGCTCGCGTCGGCATGGGAGCTTGGGCTTAGTCATACTGCATTAAACAAGTTGAGTTTACTCCGATAGGAAGGCTGTTGCGGAGAACGTGGAGACATTTGTCGCAGAAGGTGGTATCGGTGAGCACGATGGGAGGACGACAGGGCCGATAGATGAGGGGGCGAAATTCTATGCGGTGTGTGTGTGCATCCCTACGCCATAACACAGAGAGTGCATACCATAGGCCTGATGCATGATATTCCAAGTTTGATCCTAGTCAGCGG
>NW_001889897.1:318833-323106 GCF_000143565.1 Laccaria bicolor S238N-H82
CACCCTCATCAAGATCCATCAGCCCAGATCCATCTTCATCTCCCTCACTACCACCTGGCTGCGCCTCTCTGAAGGCAGGCCAACCATAATCACTTGCGGAGTCACCAGTGCTGGAGTGTCCTGATGCTGGCCAACTCAAGCCTGTGGAGGACACAGGAGAAGGTTGGTATTCTGGTTGCTCTTCGTCTTCAGGTTGCTGTTCAAAGTAAGGGGCGACGGCGCCCGTGCGGAGCGCCCCAGCATCCTGCCAAGGGCCTGCGGGTATAGGACCGACGGGCTGCAAGCGAATCTCCCGTTGATGTAGCCGGTCCATCAAAATCTCAATGGCCTCTATGTCGTTTCGGAGCTGGTCTTGTTCCATGCGACCACGAAAAAAGAGGTGTTGGACCCACATCTGTGCGCCATGAACCTTTGCTGCTGCTGTGGCCGCATGCACTGGCAGAACTGGAATGCCAGCCTCATCGTCCTCGACTTCCATGTTGGGTTCACAGTATGGCTAAACAGTAGAAGGTATCAATAAAATCGATGGACAACAGATCAAGTGTGTAAATACCTGTCCCATGGCTTCAATCCACTTACAAAAAGCTTTTTCCTCCTCATCCGAATGCGCCTTCAATAGCTTTTTCTCATTCTCACCGCTGGCGCCCACAGAATTCCACCAGTCGGCCTCATATGTCGCTAGAATCGGCGCCTGGTCTTTGGGCCCGTATTGTGCTTTCAAAACCGCGGGACTGAGTGGTTTTACAATCCGTCTTGCAGGATTTGTTGCGTTCAATAAAGCAGGTGCCCATGGCGGTAGGTCAAGTACTCCACCCAAGCAGTACGCTTTCCCAACTTCCATGCAAAGACGGTTCTATAGATAGATTAAGATAGATCAAGATAGATGAACAGTGAACACCATGAGGACGAACAGTTTCATGCTGAATCCTCAATTTCCACCACTCTTGCCTCTCCTTGTCATCAATCCAGTTCAATTTGTCATCGGAGTATGCACTCCATGCCGCCTTGCATCGGGAGAAGAAGTGGTAGACGCGCCATTCCATTGCAGTGTCCATGATTCAAGTTGAGATTGGCACACAAAAATGAACAAGCCGGTCATGTGGTTTGGACACGTGATGGCCCACAGCTACTACATTGCCATCCCGCAATATGTTGCGCCCCAGTCTGTTGCGCCTGCAGAGTATGTTGCGCCACAGTGTTGCGCTCACACAGTACATGGCGCCCACACAAGACATTGCGCATAATGCTGCGCCACGCAGTACGTTGCGATCACACAGTACACCGCGCCCACACAGCGCATTTTGCACACACATTATGTTGCGCCCACCCAGGACAGGACGTTGCACCTGGTTGCTTGTGTATGAATTACATGACAAGTGGCTTATAATAATGGTTGGACAATTGAAACCTGTTATCCGCATCGATGGCAAGCATATTCCACAGATCCTTCTGGCGTTCAGCATAGCAAACATGCCCAGGCTTTGCTTGGTCTGCTGCCATTTTTTGCCATGCACTCCACTTGTTCACCTGATACAAGAAGTATCTCGTCACCCATTCCATCTCATGTGACAACAGGTTGAATTCTTCTCTCCATCTGTGAAACCTGGCCCTGGCCCGAAGCCAATTGATGCGATGAACTAGAAAGGTAATCAATAATCTACTACTGAGGAGGGTATAGGGATGCTTTACACTCTACCATCCGTTCGTTGTCCTGCATATCGCCTGCCAAGTTGGAACTCCAAAACCAGGCTGGCTTTGCCCTACTTTGCCCTCGCGCATTCGGGTCTGCTACCGCAGTATTTGCCTTCATGTCCTCCTTCAAGAGCGGTTTATACTGGCGCCCTATCTTCTTCTCTGGGTCGCCCAATCTTGAAATGGCATCGATGGCATAGGAGTAAATCTGGCGATGATGATGAAGCGTTCGCCCAACAGCGTGCACCGTCGCCCATGCCCTTGTTTTCTTGACTTTACTTTTTTTGATTTTTCGAAGCTTTCTTCCATATTCAAAAGACAAATTCGCCAGTGACACTCGGACGCCTTGAAGAGCATCGTTCGCTTGCCCTTGGCGCAACTGATATTCTTTGGACAAAAAATGTTGTAATCCATGAGCCTGAAGGTGCTCTTCTCCCATGGCTGACGGCAAGGCTAGTTTCACATGTTCAACAGCTTCAGCCGCAGCAAGCGCCGCTGCCTGGGCTTGTGCAACCTTTGTGGCGGCGACCACCATGATATCAGGCGCGCTGCCACTGAAATTTGACTCGGCCAGATCATCGTCCATCTGCAGAACATCGTCCATATCAAACTCTTCACGAAGCAACAGCTGATTTTCATTTAATGCTGGGTTCCATGCTAAAAAGGTCATTCCCGTCTTGTTGAAAGCATCGATTCTCACTCTTAACCTTTCCCTCCTCTTAGCAATGTCAACTTTCTGCAGGATAGTTGGTTTTTTTCCAGTACGCCGAATGAGAAACCTTAGTTCAATCCTGTTTTAATGTAAGCCATTCCTCGTATGCATTGGCTCTGTCAGGGTCTTACTGTGTCTCCTCAATTTTGAGTCCTGTTGCAATCCAAGATGTTTGACCTGTACTGCCCATCGAAAGGCGCTCCTGGTCCATCAGCTTTAATTGGACTTGAGCGGTGGTGAGGGGGGCTGTAGTGTTGGTTAGTCTAGGTAAAATGGCGTGAGCGCCAGGGGTGCTAGCACGGCGTCCATGAGCGCCAGGGATCCTGGAACGGCGCCCTCAATTTGTGCGCCACTCTTCCTGGAACGGCGCCTTCAATTTGGGCGCCACACTCTTGGTGGACGAGCCAATTCCACCAAAGTTGCATAGTAAGAGCTTACCTGGACAATTGGGTGGATTTCTTGGCGCCATAATATCCATCGCCTTCAAATTTCCTTGTGCCCGATCGCTCTCAGCCGCACGAATCTCTGCCTGCCATGTGTGGTTGTGTTCGCCTGCCGAACTATTCAGTTGGTCAAAGTAGTCTTTGCTGTCCACCAGACCAACGACAGCCTTCCTGTACTTGGCAATGACTGAGGAGACAATGTTGACCATTTTATTCCAGTTGCTGTCATTCATATGGTCGTCCAAGACCTTGGCCCAATGGGCGAGGGTGGCCGTGCGGGTACTCCTCGAGATATCATTGAGCTGCGCCCAAAGGCTTTCCAATATTTCCCCATCTACCATTCCAGCTCCGGGAATAAATGACGTCGCCAACCAGAAGAGGCACTCATCCTGATGACCATGGACATGAAATAAACCAATTCCCATGATCAAATTAGCCTTCTCAGAGATGGAAAGATTTGGATTGTTAGCAATCCTGTCCCAGAGATTAACATGATACTGACACATCACGTCATATATGATCATGATATCGTCCAAACCATTCAGTCCCATGTTCTTCAGCGCCTCACAAAGAGCATAGTTGATGTTCAGCTGGCGCTCGCCCTTCTGAAAGTCAACAACGCTGCCTGGAATGAAGGCGCCTGATCGGGGGCAGGCAAATGCCGCAATGCCAGTTGCATCACAGCCTGCGTGATTCTGACTTGCATTGTTGATGGCCTGGTGGTTGCTGCATGTTGATTTGACCTACAACCAAATGAGTCAGGTTTTGAAAGGGGCAGTGGGCGCAGTAGGATTCTGCGCCCAAAAGCATCAAATGCTACATGGCTACATGGCGCAGCAACCTCGGGCGGCAGAACTGGGATGCGCCACATATGGGAAGGCGGTCCAACTCACCTGGCGAGTAACAGTGGGCTGCGCCAGGTACTTCTTGTAAGCCTCCTTCTCTGTCATCATTCCTTCCCCACTGGTCAGCCATACATCGTCCATGGCATTTCGTTGCTTCAGGTGATCAGCTGAGAAGTTACCATCAACACAAAGAAATCGTGTGAAGACCTCGCTGCCAATGGGAATGAGTATGTGAACAAAGGGCAGTTCATGCTTACGGATGTGGGTCCTCTTTCCAGTTCATTGGCAAGTTAACACCTGGCTGGGCGCAAGATGCACAACCATATGCCATCTCTCCAGCCTTCGGCATTCTAGGCTCATGTCCAAAACCAAAGCATTTTTTAAGTTCCAAATTGCGCCATTGCCGACTAACTCTTCTGAATTCGCGATACCTGTCCTGGGGTGATGGGTGAGACAACATTCAAGTATATCAACCAAAGCAATGTGTACCGGAACCGACTTGGGGAAAGCCGGAGAAGTCAGGCGCCGCAGCTTGAGATAGTATTGATATGCGGAAGTTTTGCAGGTAAGATTGGACAACC
>NW_001889897.1:323214-324686 GCF_000143565.1 Laccaria bicolor S238N-H82
TATTGGACCCGATGGGTATGAAGCCTCCTATGAGTCTGGCGGCAACAGGCGCGACAATATACAGGCTGCAAGGCACAATCGAGGCATCGGAACTTGGATGCCATTTTGCCGCAATCTACACAGACCATCCCAGGAGGTGGGGCCTCTGTGACAAGAGTTACCTCAAGATGCTTGTCCCTGCGGGCAACCCATTCTCTCAGATAATCGTTCTGGCTCTGGGATCACTGATAAGCAGAAGTTGGAAAGAACAGAGAGATCCACCCACCTTGCCTGACGTTCTCTGGTGAAAAGGGACAGCAAACTCATCAATGACCATTGTGTCTACATCGTGATCGAATTGGGCTTGCTGGCTATGCTGAGCTGGCGCTGACGGTGCATGCAACAGGGAATCAGGAGTAAAGTATTTGATCTTCTGGACGTATCCCCTGGTTGTCTTCTCGTATTTCCCTGTATAGAATACAGGTCCAGGAGGCCGTTTGGATTGGTATCTATGCATGGTGACTAGTGGATGTGTTTATGAGGCAAAGTAATGGTCAAAGTAAGGACGGTGAGGCAATTGCCATGCGCCGAACACGTGGCACAGGCACCATCAGCACATGGCTGCCTGCATAATGCACCCTTGATGCAGGGCACCTGTCAAACAAATAATTGGGCGCAATTGCATAAAAGGTATGGCGCACATAAAAACGCATGATCATTCATATGTTGCACAGACAAATGAAGTCCGGGGGTTACGAAAAGGTTAAAAGCTGACTGTTCGTCAATACCTACGCCCACTTGTGTTACGACCTGACGATATCTGCGCCGTGTTGTTGGCATTGGCGCCCAGCTGTGTGCCTGCGCCCACTTGTGTTACGACCTGACGTGAATGGTGAAACAAAATTATGGCACCTGTCAGATTGGATCGAAGAAAACTTGCATCAAACGGTTTTTGGAGGTTCTTATCCGCAGAGGCGCAGCACCGTTGGTTCGGCATCAAAGGCCATCCATAGAAGATTGGGTTGTGGAAAGCAAGAGGGCATGTTCTAAATCCCCCATCTGCTCAGCAACTCAACCCAATGCAGCATAGCATGCCATTAGTGAGGAGGGACTAGCCAGATGACGAAATTATCACACCTGTCTCAAGCCATGTTTGCTTGTTTGCAATATAAGGCGAGAAAACTTCACCTTGAGATAAGAGCAAAGCCAGCAATTGGGTTGCATCACCAAGCATTTTCGTAGGCAGAGAGCGGATGTTCTAAATCCCCCAATGCAGCACAGGGACTAGCAGAGGACGAAAATATCACACCTGTCAAAAGCATGCTCGGTTTGCAATGTAAGGAGAGAAAACTACACCTTGGGTTAAATTTCCTTGAGACGAGCAATGCCAGCAATTGGGGCACAGCCATAGTGAGATGCTAGCCAGATGACGAGATTATCACGCCTATCAAAAGCCATGTTGGGCTGTTTGCAATGTAAGGAGAGAAACCTTC
>NW_001889897.1:325796-328487 GCF_000143565.1 Laccaria bicolor S238N-H82
TACATGATCTCTGCACAGATAGAGGCATGCCCTGGCGCATCAGATAGCATGCCCTGGCGCATCAGATATTGCCTTTTTGGGGGGACCGGCGTCAGGTACTGATATCCAGATGAGGTCAAGTTTCAAAGGTCCTCACCTGAATATGGTCAAGGGCTCGTCAGGATTGGCGCTCTTTGCCGGGCACGTGTAATCCTTGAGGTCTTTGCAATTTGTTTGTGCTGCCTTGCCCCCTTTGCCCTCTCGACGATAATTTGTGAGCCCACTCCCACCGAACATTCCTGTGACTCCAGACATGCCTTTGTTGCAGACTCGCTGGCCACGGCCCCCAACTCCAGGACGAAAACCGTTCTCTTCGGAGGAGTCGGCGATTCTCAGACAATACCTGGAAGATTTTCGTGTCAAAACGAAGGAAGAAAGAAAGAAGCTGCTGATGTATGAGGTATACAGACTCATGAAGGCCAAGGCACCCCCCCTGCTTACAGAGGAGCAGTGGAAGGAGAGGAAGACGGTGGGTGCTAGCTAGTCATACTGCTGCTCATTTGACGCTTTTGCCATAGAAGATCAAAGAGTGGTTTCAAAACCATGGAAGACGCATCAGGATGCCGAAGTTTGGATATGTCAAACTCATTTCCACCAGATATGTAGTTGCGCACCTGCGCCAGGAGCAAATACATGAGGTCGTGACTCGGCTCGCAAAGGGCGCGCCACCTGGGTCAAGAGCGTTTCTTGCTAAATACCAACAAGGCCTAAAGGAAGTAATGGGTGGTCTCACAGACGCTGAGAAAGAGGAGTATAAAGGCTTGGCAGAGGAATGGACGAATGCCGTACCGCCCCCTGACGTCCAAAGAAAGTGAGCGGTCCAAATCATGCCTTTCAGCGCCGTCTCACCTTGACCACCAAACAGACTCAATTCGAAACATGGCCTGGGCATGATGAGAGAAATGGATAAAGTCAAGCAATACCAGCTAGGAGTTTTCAGCTGGAGTCTGGTGGGCGACATAGATGAAAATGGACAACATAGGAGCGCTTGGTTGGACCATAATGCCGATTTTGGTCCTGAGGGCCTCCGAGAGTTCAGAGATATGTTTCCTGAGGCTGTAGGTAACATTCTGGAAGCCTGGGTCCAGTATTTGAACTACATTCAAGGTAAGATGATTATGTTGTCACGCCCTTGATCAGTGAAGTATTGAACTTCAAACTGCAGAATTTCAGCAGGGGCCTTCAGATTCACCGGCGCAACATTGCTATACCAGGCTGAGGCAGAAACGGAAGGCGCCGCATTTTGACCTCGATGGCGGCCTACCAGTGCTTCCTCTTGCGCCCGAGGATAGAGCTGAATCTGGCGATCTACTTAAATCCCTCATCAGAGAATTCATGACCATTCATTATTGTTTGGCTTCAGGCAAGCCATCGGTGGTCGTTCCCTGGTTTTGTTTAGATGAGCACAGGAACACGTTGTGGGAGAGTGAGATGTGGCCTGAGGATGTCAAGATCCGTGATCCCAGCAAATTAACGGTTCCATGCTGCAAGAAAATACTTCAATTGTGGAGAGGCCGACAGCAGACTGGTGGGGCAAGTCACACATTTCGTTTTTCTTTTTTCATAGAAGATAAGAAACTGTCCCCTGCCCTGCATGACTTGTCTCAACAAGGCAGTACCCCTGCGCCCAGTCTAAGGAATATTGGTTCTGCGGCGGCTGTTGCCACTCCGGCGCCCAATGGGCGCGTTTCCTCAAATACTTCCTCTACGACGCGACCATCGTCCACCAGGCCTGGCCCGACCATTTCCACTGCAGACCCCCACATGGATCCTATTGGTCCAACACCATCTGGGACATTGATAGGAAGCCCAGATCAGCCACTGATCCAGCAATGGTCCCAAATGCGGCCTAATGACAACAGCGATGGGCACCCCTGCGGCCAGTACAAGGAATATGGGTGCTGTGGCGGCTCTTGCCACTGCTGCAGCCAATGGGCGCGCTTCTCCAAATGCTTCCTCTGGGGCGCATCCAGCTCATTTCACGTCGCCTATGTTAATGGACCGAGGTCTCCCCGATGATCCTGAATCCGATCCGCCCGTTGTAAAAAAAAAGCGTAAACAGACAGCGCGTGTGCAAAGTGAAGACTATACCACTGATCCCACAACTGAAGATGAGACAGTCAAACGGCGCAAGGGTCCACAAAAGACAACCAGAAATTTGGCATTGGAAGATGCCATGGCCAGAAATTCAGGGGAAGACGCCGTAGACGGCGCCGCGCCAATCCTGGCTCAAAAGGCTCGCCCCAAACCCAAACGAATCACCAAGCAGCATCGGCGCCAAGGTCCAACCTCTGCTGAAGAGCAGGACGAAGCTGCCACAGCAATCCTGCCCCCAAAGGCTCGCCCCAAACCCAAACGAACCAGCAAGCAGCCTCGGCGCCGAGGTCCAAGGTCTGCTGAAGAGCAAGAAAACATTCAAGGGCTGGAAGATGCCGCAGACCCAAATTCAAGAGTCGCAGCGCCAAACCTGCTCCCAAAGCCTCGCCCCAAACCCAAACCAATCACCAAGCAGCCTCCTTGCCAAGATCCGGCCTCTGTTGAAGAGCAAAGAAACATTGAAGATGCATTGTTTATCCGAAAGTCCACAAGACGCCGACAAGAAAAGGTCAGGGAGGCACCACCTGCACAACTACGTTGGAAAAAGATGCGTGA
>NW_001889897.1:328537-381130 GCF_000143565.1 Laccaria bicolor S238N-H82
GAAATGACCGATCTTCCGGAGGAGATGGGCGCACTGGTATTGGTGGAAAGCGACGACTCAGTGGCGAAGGTGAAGGAGTTGTTGGAGCGCGCCAAACCCAAGTGGGAGGAGATGATCCAAGTCCTCGAAGCTCGACTGCCCTGCGCCCAGGATTTTCAAAGGGGTCAGTCGACGTCGCCCCCCACTGATGCAGGTCCACGTTCGTCCGGCGCAGCAGATGCGATTCACACGGCGCCCACTGTCACTGATGCAGCTCCACGTTCGCCTGGCGCAGCATATGGGACTGACATGGCGCCCACCATCGCTCCATCAACTCCAGCGCCTGCTTCGAATGCACCCTCGCGGCCAAACTCGCCCATCGCAGCGAAACAGCAATCAGTGGTGGCCACCGCCACTGCTGGAGTTGCACCTGCTGCCCCTTCAAGTCCCACGGCGCCCAACACCGAAGGAGTAGAACTCGCGCCGGTTGAGGTTGGCCCAGGTTCTCCACTTACCGCCATTGGATCTCGCCCCGCTTCCCCGCTAAGTGGAGATGAACCTACTGGGCGCAAAAGGAAGGCTGATGAAGAGGTCGACGCGGACATCACCAGGAAGAAACCGGCCAGCAATCGGAAGAAGGGCCCACCGAGTGCACCTCAGCGCAGACAACCTACGCGTGGTAAGGCTCCCGATAGCGTCAATCCGGCGACAGCAGGCCAGTCGAGCAAACCGGACACCATCATCGAGGAGGACTTGTAAATAAAATTCGCATGGCCATACATATCTTGAAATACCCTACAGTAGCTAGGGTATAATAAATTTTTTGATGCAGTTATTCTTTGGCACGCATATGCTTTGGCGCTCTTTCAGTTCAACTGACACATTTTGGGGCGCTGGCAAATTGAGGTTACTTGGGGCGCAAACAAATTGAGGTTCCTACGCGTTGGCGCTCTTACATGACAGGGTTTTGGAACAGCTTGGAACCCAAACCTTGTATTCGCAGGTGTAAGTAACATGTAGCTAGGTTGACTCAGGCGCCGGTGCGAAAACAGGTGTGGCACCTGAATCAAAGAAAGACTCAAAAGTGTGCAACGTTGAATCACTCCTTCCACCACTCTCCATGCCGTCGTCAATGACGCCCATGAAACTCTCTTTGACTTCAGTACAAGTCCAACCTCATATCCCAGGATCTTGATTGTCTTCATTACCTGAGCCACATTTGTGTGGAAATTCCATTATCCATTCATTGAACCTGTTGGGCCCACCCATTTGAAACGAAGACTTTGTAGGGCCCACGCATTGAATTGAAGACAGTAAGTACTGCCAGATATGTCGCCCACCTGATGGCACAACAACGGCTTTGGCGCAAAGCTCGTCGCCTATATTTGGCGGGCGAGCACCAGTTGGGCCCAGCCATCACTAATGGACAATTTGTCGATGGGCATGGGTCCGCAGTGAAGTCATTTCGAATGAGCGCGCCCATTAATGGCAGGCGCGAGCGCCCATTATTGGCAGGCGCGCACCTGTTCGGCCCAGCCATCACTATGGAGGATATGTTGATAGGTGGGCCGAGTCCGCTGGCCCCATATGGTATGAGGTATTGTCAGGTTCGGTTAGTCCATTAGGTAAGGGCTAGGGTCACTGTCATATGTGCTATCGAGACTCAACCAGAAGTTGATCTCTTGCGATGTTATGTCGAAGGAGACGTCTCTTGTGAGCTTGCCAGTGGTCACCACTTGGATGGCATTGATCTATGTGTTGACGTGCGAGTGGAGGACAGTGCTGTCGGTGACTAGGTTTGATGGGATGTGGGAGATGTTGGGTCGTTGGCCTTGCGATTGGGCCTTGAATTTAAAGCTTAAACAGCTTAGCGAGTCGTCATTAATCATTGTGAGAGGAAGGGAGGATTTACCAATGCAACAGCGTGAACAACCAAATTTGTCTCTGAAATCTCCACATTCCAAACTCAACTCAAGCTCTGCAAACTTTTCTTCTTCATCGGTATTCTCAACTTGACTTCTCCACCTCCTGCGTCTATCCCTGCCCCCTGCCCTCGTCGCTACAAAATCGTCGAACCATGGTTTAACGCCGCAGCTTACCACGGCTTGTGAACATTCATATGGCGTCGCGTCCCCACGAAAGAGAGTGGGCAGGTGGAGCTCCATACAGAGGGAAACGAGTGGGTTGAGGTACGTTGTACACCTTTTGAGTCCGAGTGCCATGATGTGTGTTTGGTGGTACATATGTCAGATGTGGGATGAGGTGATGTTGACATGGTGGGAGCGTGTTTGGGTTGGTAGGTCGGATGGGAAGTGTACCCTTGGAGGCGGCGGAGCGTTCCGAAGAGGCACTGGCGTACACGAAGAACGGAGTACCAGACTCGACCTAGGTGGTACGTGTGTGTTGGCCTTCCTCTGTCGTTTGTGTCGTTTCTCCGTGAACATTTACGTGAATGCATGAATAGAGCGACCTAACATTGCGCGGAGAACAGAGCTCTTCAAGCTCAGACAATCCGCAGAGACGAGGCGCGTGTATTCAGCCACTGCCGCCTATTGACCCCGGCTCTTCCTCACGATGTCACATACGACCCACCTATTGACCCCGGCTCCTGACGATGTCATACAGATACGACCCACGCACTGGGTGGTTGAGGGCTAGGAAGGACTTTGTTGGTTGCTGAAAATCGACCTTTTCGTCCTCAATCGGCGAAAACATTGAAAAAAACATAGATTCACGGAAAACATACCTTATCAGGCAGGGGGGGTACCACACTCGCCTGAAAAGGTGAGTGTTGGTACATTCTT
This sequence comes from Laccaria bicolor S238N-H82, assembly GCF_000143565.1. Lineage (NCBI taxonomy): Eukaryota > Fungi > Basidiomycota > Agaricomycetes > Agaricales > Hydnangiaceae > Laccaria > Laccaria bicolor. Next base: position 331,321 of record NW_001889897.1, read on the forward strand.
CACATTCCGTCTGCCACCCCCATTGGTCAAACCCGAAGCGGTAGGAAAACTGGAGCAGTTCCACAGCAAAAACCACGTACGACGATGTCACCCCGCAGCGCAGGCAAGGCCACTCAACATCCAAACTAGTACGCCGCGCACCTTGCCTGCAACCAACTGAGCTCGCAGCTGAGCGCTGAGCTCTCCTTAAGTCCGACAATCTTCCTCAGCCCCAGCGTGCGCTTACATGCCAGAAGCGCACTGCTCCTTATCTACTCTCATGAGCCAACAATGGATGAACCGCCTTCACCATTGCTGAAGTCGAGGATTCCCAAAAAGACCATTCTCGTTGACCGCAATTCGTGAGATTTCGTTGTATATGTATTTAAATTCGAACACTACTTATCGCTCACTTTACAGATTCACACATTATGAAGAATCTCGGATTCGCGACCTTCATTGTCCTCTTCGAAAGGGGATCATTTGTTATCGCCGGGACGGTGCGATATTTGAGCACAACATCCATTCTTCCGGAAAACATGAGGTCAATTCATATGACGTATCGAGAAAGCCATATACAACTCACTACTTGTACCCTCAAGCCACGAATCATCGTCCCAAAACACCCGTCGCGGGATTTAGCGGAGATTTCATTCGTCCCCATCAAAGGCAACCGGATCCTCCTATTCGCAAAGTACTTAGAAAAGATAACTTACAAGGCGTATCTACATCTATCAATCGACGAAATCCGCGCCGATGATCGCGTTGGTCGTGCTCTGTGGTCTTTCAATGGTAGCGTTGATGGCCACTTCAATATTGATGATTTGGAGCTCATAAAATCCACCCGAAATCCACTGGGAATCACTTTTGGGGTGCGCTTTGACGACCATTGCAAGCTGTTCGACATCTCTACTACTGACACTGACGCCTCGGATAAATTTCCTCTTATCGAGTCCGGGAAAGTAATCTTTGCTCTAAAGCTCACGTCAAAGTCAGAGAACGATAAGAGTCTCGGTTTGTCCGAAATTTTTCATGCAGTCCTACTCTAATGTGTTCTCCAAGTTATGCTATCCCCTTCCGGGCACATTCTCCTCAACGCGAATTTGGAGAGAAACCGACGCGACGAAACGATTGACATTCACTATTCGGATTCTGGCCGCAAAAACAATGTGGACTTTTCCTTCATCACCCGCATATCTCTTCCCATTGCCGGGGTTCCGAAAGTATTGTTCCAGGAATCACCACTACTTGCATTTTCCGCCGATGCGTCCAGGTTTGCTATAGCCATTGGTCGCAGAAGAGTGTCTGTATGGGACGTCCGAAACAAAGTCCCACTAAAGACATTCATGGAAGACCCCAAGTCCGACGATCATGACCGGCATGTACGCCATCTTCAATTCAGCAGTGGAAAGTTAGGAAAAGAAGCTCTGGTATTTGTAGAGGTACGTCCGATGTTACTTTTCCATATGCCTCGTCTGAATCCTTAGCGCGATCATTCCTCCTCGCTTGAAATCATTCATGTAATCGATGCGACGTCATTTGAGACGGAAGAAATTCTTCCGTTAAACTTGGAAGAGCTCAATGATTATGAAAGGTACATAGGAGTGGGTTTGCTTTTCTTCGAAACGGGCGGGGGAACGCTGTATGCTGAACTTAACGGAATACTCTACGAATGGTACCTGCGGAAAAATAATCATGGTCCTGAATGGTGGATTGGGGAGTAGTAAGATGTCCGTCTCGACGAAATACTTTTTATTACGCCATTTGTAGTTTATTATTAGAAGTAACGAATGTTCAAGCCGAAGAAACGTGAAGCAGAAGAGACCGAAATTGGATTAACCTCGGCTTAGATATTGGCAAATGTACCACGAAGACCCAAGATCAAGCAAATAAACTCTGTGAGCTTGGGCGTAGTGCCACGTCGAACAAACAAAGTTTGCTTCAGAAGAAAGGGAGGAATCATGCTGCGTTTCAGGCGTAAAAACCCGTCGCGGAGGATGGTATCGTGGGCACAGGTACTAACGATGCGACGACGGGAAGGTAGGTGGGCGCACAACTCAGTCATACAGTAAGTGTACCGACAGAGCCCTGATGCATGATGCTCTTAGTCAGTTGGGATCTAGGAACGAGGTTTCGCGTTGCATTCCGACTTTGAAGGAATGCCTTGCGTTGGGTAAGCAAGTTAGGAGGAGCGTTTATCGTAGGATAAGTGGGTGAAGGTATTGGAATGTTGCGGGAAACTCAGAAACAAGCTGAGGTAGTTCCGACCGTCGCCTTGGTTCAACGCTGGCAGTAGCTGTCGTCCGCAAGCATATAAGACCAGACGGACAAGCAGTTTGAGCTGAGTGCATTGAGAAAGGCAAGTCTGTCCCAGAATTCGAGAAGGAATGCTACCAAAGGTGATTGCGAAGAGTACTGGGGTAGACAGATCAAGGACCTGACTACGGATGAATGGGCGACCAAAGTCTCAACAATGAGAGGACACAACCAGCTGGTAGTGGCGAGGAGACAAGAGCCGCCCTCTCCATGACCAAATTAAGAATCCGCCGCGCATCCGGTAGGCTTTCAGCTGCGCAACCAGAAACACGCACGCAAAAATTGGCGAACTCTTCCCTCATCCTCCACATATGTTAGTCACATTGTGCCTTACCTAATGGAGTAGCCGGATGTGACAAAACACCATACTACATGGGCCCAGCCGGACGGCCCGAATCTTATGATGTGCCTTTAGTGATGGTGCGGCCGTGATCCTTACAGGGACTCACTAAGTAGCATGCGCTGGCTATCCTTTTAACCGACGGCGTAGTGTCTCACCGGCGGAGATGTCCTGATGCCCGGCGGGGAGAGTTGCGGTGTACCCTGTCCTCTGGCGGCACAAGTTGCGGCGTACCATGTAAACATAGATGGTGATCATACATAGTGATAGGGCTGCAGTCATCAGTTAAATGTCATGAATGTGAGCCATTACAACTGAAAAATATACTGAATGATTAATCACAATGAGAGTCCTACTGCAAGGTGATGAGATACTGTAATTTCTTTTGAAACACAAGCAGTCTTCATTAACTATTGTCCATATCATGTCCCCCCAGATATACAGCTGAATATAACACACCAGCAGAACACCTTCCAATAAAAACACATTGCCTTTTCATAAGAGACACTTTTTGAATAGCTGTGTTGGAGGTCTAGAGCAATATATATCTATATAATAAAGCTCTGTTGCAGCAGTGCAGTTTTTTCAAAGAGGCACCGCAAGACCAATGTATTTTTTTCACCGCCGGCACAATGTATTATTTTTTAAATTGGCACTGCCAGAGAAATGTATTTTTTTTAGGTGGCACTGCCAGCACAATGTATTACTTTTTAAAATGGCACTGCCAGAGCAATGTATTCTTTTTAAAATGGCACCGCTGGCACAATGTATTATTTTTTAAAATGGCACCGCCGGCACAATGTATTACTTTTTAAAATGGCACCGCCGGAGCAATGCATTTTTTTAAAAATGGCACCGCTGGCACAATGTATTATTTTTTAAAATGGCACCGCTGGGGCAATGTATTACTTTTCGAAATGGCACCGCCGGAGCAATGTATTTTTTTTTTTTCAAAAATGACACCGCCGGGGCAATTGTTTTTTTTATTAAAATGGCACCGAGGCAATGTATTCCTCTTTAAAACACCACCACTGGAGCAATATGCTCTGCCTTTGAAATTGCTCTGGCAGAGTAGTACTTGCATATTTTTTAGAAATACAAAAATCATGTTTAGGGCAAAGAACACTAGAATTAAACAGACAGTTGATACATATGATTACTAGTAAATGGGTGGTACTGCTGAGGTACTCTTGTTTACTTCTGCATATGTTTTCTATGGGGGGACTGAGGGGTGGATTGCAGAGGGTAGATTGCAGCTGTGGATGGTATATTGCAGGAGGTAGATTGCGGAGGGTAGGTTGCAGCTGCAGAGGGTATATTGCGGGGGGTATATTGCAGTATATTGTGGCTGTGGAGGGTATATTGCAGGAGGCATATTGCGGGAGGTATATTGTGGGAGGTATATTGCGGGAGGTATATTGCGGGAGGTATATTGCGGGAGGTATATTGCGGGAGGTATATTGCGGGAGGTATATTGCGGGAGGTATATTGCGGGAGGTATATTGCAGGAGGTATATTGTGGGAGGTATATTGCAGAGGATACATTGCGGCTGTGGATGGTATATTGCGGGAGGTATATTGCGGGAGGTATATTGCGGGAGGTATATTGCGGGAGGTATATTGCGGGAGGTATATTGCGGGAGGTATATTGCAGGAGGTATATTGTGGGAGGTATATTGCAGAGGATATATTGCGGCTGTGGATGGTATATTGCGGGAGGTATATTGTGGGAGGTATATTGCGGGAGGTATATTGCGGGAGGTATATTGCAGGAGGTATATTGCAGGAGGTATATTGCAGAGGATATATTGCGGCTGTGGATGGTATATTGCGGGAGGTATATTGTGGGAGGTATATTGTGGGAGGTATATTGCAGGAGGTATATTGTGGGAGGTACATTGCAGAGGGTATATTGCAGCTGCAGAGGGTATATTGCAGCTGCAGAGGGTATATTGCAGGGGGTATATTGCAGAGGGTAGATTGTGGCTGCGGAGGGTATATTGCGGGAGGTAAATTGCGGAGGGTATATTGCAGCTGCAGTGGATAGACTACAGAGGGGAGACTCATCTGGATCCTTCAAAGGGGTTTGGAAGAAAGTATATAAACCTCTGTACATGCTCACAAGTGTGTTTTGAAGAGTCACTTATGTGAAATACCTTTTCACAGATTGTTTCAGCTGCACAGAATGTAAAAATGACTGTCAACCCACATAAAAACTACCTCTGGAAAGCTGGAGAAAGCAGGATTTGAACAAGCTAGACCCAACAGTAGGTTACCTAGGAAAAGAAAAAGTCTTGATGGTGTTCATTGTAAATTTTAACTTTTCACAAGCTGTTTCAGCTCTGCAGAACATAATAATGGCTGTTACCTCATGTAAAAGCCACCTCTGTAAAGCTGGAGAAGTCAGGATTCGAACAAGCTAGGCCCAACGATAAGTTGTTTGGGAAAAAGAAAAGCCTTGATGGTTTCTATCATAAAAAGTACCATTTCACAGGTTGTTTCAGCCCCGCAACATGTAATAATGACTTTTGACTCATGTAAAAACCACCATTGAAAAGCTTGAAAGGGGACAATTCTAACGAGCTAGGCCCGACGATAAGTTGTTCGGGAAAAAAAAAAGTCTTATGATTTTTGTTGTAATGCCACAATGCAGTCAAGGTTTGATAGAGATTATCAACATAAAACCCTCTTTTCCGTGTTTGTCAACAAAAACAAAACATCTCTTGAAGATTTTAACATGGTAATTACCATGGCATTGAGGTCTATCACCTGGCTGGTTTTCAGGTTACATGGACTGAAATTGGGTGAGTGCGTCGTTGTTTGTCGGGATGCAGGGTCTGTTTGCATGCGGTGGAGGGCCCATGCACCAAGCGCATCACCTCAATTTGGAAATGTCTCAGGCACAAACTGAAACTTTGATGGTCCCTGCCTGGCAACAAGCAAAATAGCCAGACCATCCTTGTTGCCGCAACACCCTTTTCTGGTCCTGCATAATGCATACTTGGTTATCTCTGGCTATCAGAGCCAGAGCTCATATTGAGAGAAAGTGTGCACAGCTAAAGTTTGAAGAACCATTAGATTGGTGGTGTTTTTGGGGCAATGTGTAGTGCTTTGCTTGGCAGGGTGTTCTATGTGGTGGGTAGTCCAACGGAGTATCATAAAGAAATGACACCGCCGGCAGAGCAATATTTGCAGAGAGATTGTGTACTCAAATATGTTTTCGGTGTAAACATGTCAAAAATATTTTAACAGGCTATTATAAATTTTCAATATAAAAGCGGAGGCGATTTGCGGTGGCTGGCCCGGCGGCGTATCATAAAAAAAATGACACCGCCGGCAAAGCAATATTTGCGGTGGCATGGTGTACTTAAATATGTTTTTGGTATAAACATGTCAGAATATTCTAACAGGCTATTATAAATTTTCAATATAAAAGCGGAGGCGATTTGCGGTGGCTGGCCCGGCGGTGTATCATAAAAAATGACACCGCCGGCGAAGCAATATTTGCGGTGGCATGGTGTACTTAAATATGCTTTTAGTATAAACATGTCAAAAATATTCTAACAGGCTATTATAAATTTTCAATATAAAAGCGGAGGCGATTTGCGGTGGCTGGCCCGGCGGCGTATCATAAAAAATGACACCACAGGCAGGGCAATATTTGTAGAGGTATTGTGTACTTGAATATGGTTTTAGTATAAACATGTCAAAAGTATTCTAACACACTATTATAAATTTTCAATATAAAAGCGGAGGCGATTTGCGGTGGCTGGCCCGGCGGCGTATCATTAAAAAAAAATGACACCGCCGGCGAAGCAATATTTGCAGTGGCATGGTGTACTTAAATATGTTTTTGGTATAAACATGTCAGAATATTCTAACAGGCTATTATAAATTTTCAATATAAAAGCGGAGGCGATTTGCGGTGGCTGGCCCGGCGGCGTATCATAAAAATGACACCGCCGGCGAAGCAATATTTGCGGTGGCATGGTGTACTTAAATATGTTTTTGGTATAAACATGTCAGAATATTCTAACAGGCTATTATAAATTTTCAATATAAAAGCGGAGGCGATTTGCAGTGGCTGGCCTGGCGGCGTATCATAAAAAATGACACCACCTGCGGGGCAATATTTGTAGAGGTATCGTGTACTTGAATATGGTTTTAGTATAAACATGTCAAAAGTATTCTAACACACTATTATAAATTTTCAATATAAATGCGGAGGCGATTTGCGGTGGCTGGCCCAGCAGCATATCATAAGAAATGACACCGCCGGTGGGGCAATATTTGTGGAGGTATTGTGTACTTAGATATGTTTTCAGTGTAAATGTGTCAAACTTCATTATAATTTTTTTTCTATGTTTGCGGAGTCAATGTGCAGTGGTTGGTCCGGCGGTGTACCATAAAAAAATTATATAACCAGTGGAGCAATATTTGCGGAGGAATCGCCTTGCTGGTGTACTCAAATACTTTTGCAGATTAAATGTGTGAAGCTTCTTCCAACAGATCATTCCAATATGTGTCATTTTTGTGGAGGCAATGTGTGGTGCTTAGTCCAGTGGAGTGTTTCAGAAGCAATGTGCAGTGCTTAGTCTGGCAGAGTGATTCCACTCAAATTGTAGCAAACAGCATACATAGGTTGATAATATTATGCATGATTGATATAAGCCAGACTTGTAATTCTAAGTATTCAACTGGATGATGGCCGCCGGTGTGTCACCAACACCCCGGCGGAGGGCAGCCCCGCACTGGGTTATGACATTCAAGGTACACCCAGCCGCTCCAGTGGTATGGGACATTGTTGCTGATGGCCCACACATAGTTACTGGTGGATTGTTCAGGGTCCGGCCGCCCCTTTGACAATGGGGTCCGGTAATCAAACCGGCTGTCCGGCTAGCCCCTTACCATTTGATGGATTGTCAGGGCAGGGTGGCCCATTACTAATGAGCCAAGGTGACTAACTTAACTGCATCCTCCCTTCTCCAAAAACCCGCGTGAACCCAGCCACCCACCTCCCTGGGTTAATGAATAAGGATAGAAAATGCGTGAGGGTTTTTAATATCCATACACTTCCCTTTGCGAGTAACGGTGCAAGTTGAAGGAGGGCCCGGAGATAAGTAGTGGTGGGGATGAGACGAGGAACGGTATGCCCCGCTCTGAGAGTAGCCAGAGTCAGGACTCAGTACTCAGGAGCCATGGCAGGCTATACAAACTACCCAGGCGTCCTCGTAAACCCAGAGAACAAAGCAAGTGCGCGAGGTTGATGATGATAAGGTGTTGACAAGGTGATTTGCCAGTGCAGTGCCAAACCATCTTTTAGTTTGCTGGCCTCTGGCGAAACCGTTGACAGTAAATCTATGGGGGACCAAAAGGCGCTTGTGAGCGGGAGTCTGGAGCATTGAATCAGGCTTGCAATGTGTCCGGGAGTATGTCGAAGTGATGGTACAGTAGATATTCTCACAATGCATATACTCATAATGCATAAATCTCATAATGCATGACATTTTCAGGGGACCAACTTGGTACGCGGGGATTTATGCATGGAACGTCATATCGAATAATGCATATCATATTTTGGCATTATGCATTACCAGATCTACAGATTTACCGGGTATTTACCTGTTCACCTCATTGTACCTGAGTTTTTCAGGACCAAAGTCTACCCTAATATACCCTGCCGCGAATACACTGCTCGAGAGTAGTATCCAATTTTGCCAACACTTTTCTATCATTCTATGCCAGCTGCTGAGGAGAAGAAGCGGAAACCTCGAGACGGGCATAAGCCCTATGCACCTCGCGGAGGGAATGGAGCTGTGCGAGCATTTGGTGTGTCATCCACTCAGAGGCTCACGGCGTGTCAACACTGCTTTTGCAACAACAATTGCGCAAATTGAGGGCTCATCTTCATGTTGTTCAAGTGAAATCAGCCTGACAAACTACTCTCAACTCTTTTTTCAGTAGTAACCTCTCTCCCATGGATGTCGATAGCCTGTAAATATCCAGTCTTTCCAGTTTTCGTCTCACTACATAAAAGACATTTCGAAGCGTGACATTTTTTGGCTGAGGTCAGAAATAGTCACATTTTGTGACATATTTCATCTTGCATAAATCTCACAATGCATAGAAAAAGTCGGGGACCGGCATTATGCATTGTGAGAATATCTACTGTAGTGGCAATTAAAGAATTTTATAGACTCCGAACCAAACGGAGATCAGCTTTCACCAAAACGTCCACCACCAACGTCCATCGACTAACTGACATACCTCCTACAAAACCACGCACATAGCTTGCCAAAGCCTCAAAATCGTCCCAAACTCCAACAATCCACGGCGTCATTTCTGACTCCACACTGGGGAGCACGTCCACCCAACGTCCACCAAATCCTTCGGCCGTCGTGAATTCGTCGGTAGGCTGATTATTGGAACGCACGAGGGGAGGGGTACAAAGGGGTGTCGTTGCTTTGAGGTTCGAGGAAGGGTAGGGTGAGGAGAAGGTCCATCTTGCGCGTGACGGGGCTGTTCACGAATCGCGTTAAAAGCCACCCCCACTGTGGAGACGTGCCGATTTCTGAAGAACTGGGATTGAATATTGAATATTGACCGGTGACCGTTCATCTAAACAGGCGAAATTAACTTCCCATCACCATCGTCGAATATCAACGCGCCTGTCAACTTCTCCCAACCCGAGCCTCAAACGAATTCATCAAGCAATAAACGAGCAGGCCATTGATCCTTGCAGCGCCGACATCGACTGGGTAATCACTAAACCCCCACGTACTCCAAAGTGTCTGCTTCTTCGAGTTAGTGAGGGGAATGATGTGTCGGATGTTCACCAAATTTCGTTTTTGCTCGGGGGGCAATAGAGGGCGTACTAGCGGGTTACGGGTAGACGAGGAGGGTGTGAATGTGAACGGAGGAGTCCGCAGCTAAAGTTGAGAGACCAAAGGCATGTCCCAACTCCAACGTCGGCAGCTGCCTCTGACCTGACCTTTCAAGAGGTCTCCCCTCGGAGTTTCTGGCCCGGAGGCGTGGTAACACGAAGGGAGGAGGATTGAGGCCTTTACTCGCTTCTAGTAGTGTCCTCAGGCTTTTGAGTATGTCTATCACTGACAATTCCTCTGCAGGCTTATCTTGACAACTAGTACCTGCTTATCGAATGCTAACCCATCTTTTTGCGCTAGCGCCACGTTCAACGCGTGAAAGCGAACGGAACATTGATAGTATGGTACGCTAAGTTCACGCACTCCCCTTTGCATCATCACTCAACTACACAGCCATTCAAGACCTCGGCGTACATGGGCGAATTCGACGCGTTAAACTCAAGCTTTTCTGTTCGTATACGGGTGAATACACGCACTGTATATTGATTCGAAAGACGGCCAAACTCAAATGCCCAAGTTGGGTTCGACTCCCAGACAGAGATTAGTGAAAGATTAGTGAGGTTGCATGTCTTTTACGACGTGGACCGGTAGATCTCTTTTTTATTTTATGGTGAACTCATCAAAGTGATGGACGTTACTTTTCAAGTATCCTGGTAAATGGCTTGGGTGTGCAACACGCGGAATGGCAATGTCTTCTGACTCCCTTTGGCTTTTGAGTGAGTATATCATCGAGGACTACACTTCAAACACATCATGCAATTTACATTTGCCATGGACGCCAGTGTCCCCCAGCACCACCGTCGCCTTTGACGAACGAATGGTGGAGCGCCTTCCATCCACCCCATCGTTACTAAATTATCCAGGATCTTTTCAAGTTGTGGGACTGGTGTTCTTTCCTGCGATCTTCTACGCTGGTCTGCTAATTTCCTTTTGGTATCTTACCCGTCGTTCCAATGTTAGTGCGCTGCTATGGACCAGAACCATCAGCAAAAGTTCACGTTCCATGGTAGGCCTAGTATATATAGTATGGGCCTACTTACCTAGTATCTCGCTTGTGTGGCTTTGGATGGGGCTTAACAGGCTAGCAATCCCTAGGATGGAACGTGAAAGCCTAGTGAAGCCTAGTATGGAGAGCAAAAGGGTAGTATAACCTAGTATGGTATCTAAGAGGGTGTTATCATCCATTTATGTCGGTTGGTAGCCTATCACCGGCCTAGCATGCTTGTACTACTCCTAGGATAGGATTCAGCTATTTTGGTTGACCAATATTTTTGTTCCGTTCTTAAGTTATATTGACCAAAGTTTAGGACCATGCCTACGGCACTGAACATTGAAAAAGTATTCTAAACATATTGAGAACATACTAACAACTACTATAACTAAATCCATTGTCGTTGTCGTAGTCGGTCATCGTTGTTGTCATCGTTGTAGTTGTCATTCGTCGTTATCGTTGGCGGTCATGGTTCGTTCTCGGGGGGTTATTCATCATCGTTGGTGGTGGTCGTGGTCATTTGTTGCCGATCATCTTTGTTGTCACCCTTCTTCGTCATTCGTTGTCCATAGTCGTTGTTGTTGATCTGTTGTTGGTCGCCACGTCGCCGTTGGTAGGAGATGGGGAGGGGAGTCATGATGTTCACCCGGAATAATATGAACAGTGACGACAAAATGCGTCGTCACCGTCCATCGCCCCTGCTTCTGGTGTGAAAAAAGGAGAGGGAGCGAAGTCATGTTGCTACTCACCTGGATTATAGCGTGCCCTCGTCATCGGTTCATAGCCATCCCGTGTCCTTGTCGCTGTCGCGTCCTCATCCCGTGTCCTCGTCTTGTGTTTTCATCGTCGCGTCGTCGTTGTCCCACATCATCGTTCCGTCGTTGTCCTGAGTCCCAGCGAGCTGTGTTGGGACGAACGTGAGACAGGGGTACTTACCTTGGTGTCCTGAAATACACATGCCGTTCGTCGTCGTGTGGTTGACACGTCGCTGTCAGCGACGTGGCACCTGGATTCCGTGTTAGAGAGACGAGTGGTGGGGGTGAGGTGAGCTTACCGTGTCCTCCTCGCGTCCTCCTCGCTGTGTCATTGTCGTTTCACGTTGTTGTTCCGTAGTCGTCCTGTGTCTCACCGAGGTGGGTTGTGACGAACATACGACGGGGTACTGTGGTGTGAAGTAAAGCGATGAAAGCGATGTAGAGGTACGTCGGACTTTGATTGGACTTATCTAATTGATCACATGACACTAATCACGCGTTTCACTGGAACTTTGCTCTCTGTTCTTGACCACCACCACCGCCTCCCTGCTCCCCCGCTCCTGACTCCTTCCCTCCCGGCGACGACGACGACGACGGCTCGACGCTACAACTCCTGGCTGTGCTGTACCCCGCTCAGCGACACCGCAGTGAGCTTGAGCGATTCGCTTGTATTGTCTGGTGTTGAGAAGGAGACATCATGGGCGCAGATTCTCTGAGCGAGTGAGTAATTATCTGAGCATATATGCTACTTATCTTAAAGATTTGACTTTCCAATGTAGGTATTCAATCGACTACCGTTTACGCCGATGCTTTGCTACGCGTTCTCTTGCCAAGTAAGTGTTTTTCGTGGCATACATGCGCATATATGTGATGTATCTTCCAATTCTGACAGTGCTCGAATGCTTGGTGTCTTCCCCGATGCCCAGGCCGATGACGGCGCGGATTATTGGTCGATACCGTCAAAACGATGTCATATCGCTTGGGAGACTGGATTTGCACGGTATGTACACGCTTTATGACTCTCTAGGTAGTAATTTGCTAACAATGCATTCTTTAGCACCGTATCGTCCCCTTGTACCCAATTCACGCATGCAGGGGATATGCCCTCCGAGTCGTTGCCACCCTCCGCGCCATAGCAGTCAAAGTCGCCTTGGTTACACGCAAGCTCCTCGCAGCCGCAGCCATCACCGCAACTCTTCGCACGCCACCACCACCGATGGTGAGCAACTTCACCTCTCGTCAACGCCCGTTGAGAAGGTATGCTGAGTGTCATTGTCATGATCATCCTGATTCGTCTCCTCAAGACGCATATACTGGCGGTTTCCATGGTAAGCGGCTACATCGCAGGAGTAGCCTTAATCAGCCAAGAGAGCGACGTGAGGAGCAAAGGGTTTCAACTGGTGATGATGACGGCTCACCTCGCATGCCTCTGTCGTCTAAGCAGAAGACGAGTGGTATGACATCGAAGAGAACGATAACTGCCAACATTTACTCAAGGTGTTTTCATTCGCTTTTCTTCGACTCTACACTGGCTCATTGATCAATCTTCCAGACTACCGTTTTTTATGTCACCCACTTGCTCACGGTCTTCCACATGTACGTATCGCTTTCTTTTTTTTTCTCCATCCTTCCAATCTTTTCTCTTGCTGCCTGCCATTCTTGTGTCGTTTTCAGACTTTGTATTAGATGCTACAAGAAATACATGTTTTATTTCGCCGTATTTCATATGAAGTGATCAGAATTTAAAATAAGAATTCAAGATCTAGCTAAGATTGTATGGAAACGGTTCACTAGGATGGCCTAGTATGGCCTCGCATGGTGTCAGGAGCCATGCAAGAAACCGGTGCCATGCAAGGCCTATCACCAGGGATGTAAGCCGAGGTTCCAACCTTGGCCATAGAAGGGGGGCTAACCTTTCATGGCCTATTGGAGCCTCTCATGGCCATTTATGGCCTTACGTGGAACCCGAACTTTTGCTGATGACGGAGAATTGCGAATTCTGGTATGTTCTTTTACTGCTGTGCGGATCAATTGTTGAATGGCGACGTCTTTCAAATCAGTATAATCAATCGAGATCCCCCTCTTTTTCCAACTTTTTCTCTATCAAGGTAGAGAGAGCCCGGACTGCACCATTCATCTCTTTCGGCCAACAAGGAGCTTTGTCCGGCGTTGGCCCCTGACCAAGGCCGGAGCTCACCTCTCGCCTTTCCTTCCATACCTCAGGACCTCTATCTTGTACTCATACCACCTTCATCCTGGCGTACGGACACTTCTCCGAGGTACGCCCAGCTTCGTCCATTATTCAAGGGATCAACGTTTGCCAGGTCCCTCCACGAACAGCTCCTTCACCCGCCTTCGAAGAGGCTCTCAAAATCACTCCGCAAGTAATGCGCTTGTTTGTTCAGCATTAATGACAATTTCTGGCAGCACATCGTCAGTCACAAGGGAAGTGAGGGATGCGCGAGCTTCGAGGTAGAGATAAGGAGTGAGAACTGGCAAAGAACTAGGTCACAAGGTAGGTAATTGCCTAAGGGTAGGTTCCACACTTATTAGCAGCATGGCGCAGTTGGAAGCGCGCGGGGCCCATATTCCAAGTTCTGGTGTGAAACCCCGAGGTCACTCGATCGAAACGAGTTGCTGCTATGTACTCACGTAGTTTCCACTTTTTTTTTTACTGCGTGGTGGTCAGCAGAGATGGAGATCAGCACCGGATGTTTGGATTGACCAAACACGGTGGAAGAAATTCTTCGGTTGAACTCGGAAAGTGATTATGAAAGTTACATAGGAGTGGGTTTGCTTTTCTTCAATCCAGGCGGGGGAACTCTGTATGCTGACTCACTTGGGATACTTTATGAATGGGACCTGCGGAAAAATCATTATGGTCCCGAATGGTGGATTGGGGAGGAGTAGGAGGTCCGCCTCGACAAAAAAACTTTGTATTACGCCGTCTGTAGCCTATTATTATAAGTACCATGAACACCCAAAATCGAGCAAACAAGCTGTGTGAGCTTGGGCATAGTGTGTTGAACCAACCAAGTCTGCTCCAGAAGAAGCCACTGTGTTGGAGTCGTAAATACCCATCGCGGAGGGTGGTAACGCAGGCGTGTTCTCTTCTCCTTCAGACTTCTTTTGCTTGAACACTCGTCATTTATTTTAATTGACTAAACAGTGTAATAAAGTATAATTATCGAGGCGGACATCCTACCTCCCCGATCTACCACTGGGGACCAGGCTCATTTTTCCGCAGGTCCCACTCGTAGAGCGTTCCGTCAAGTTCAGCGTACAGAGTTCTCCCGCTTGGATAGAAGAAAAGCGCACCCAGGTCCCATGTAAGCCTTTCTAACTTTAACAGTAGAATTTCTTCCATCTCAAACGACATCTCATCTATCACATGAATGATTTCATGAGGGGAGAAATCATGGAGCTAAGGTTCAACGTTCAGGATTCAGACCACGTATTTGAGACGCAACTTTACCATTCGTTCGTCAAAGGCGGCGCTATCGCGGAAGACCACTGGCGTCCAAGGTGATCTACTTGAAGCGTAGTTGTTAATGATATGTTTACTCATAACGTTAAGGCAGTCTGAAGATCCACATGTCGCATAGCGCAAGTCATCTTGAAGTAGAAAAGTAACGTCAATCAGCTTGACGATTTCAACATCAAAAAAGACAAAAAGATGATCTAAAGGCCACGTCGTAAAAGACAATAGCCGTCGTGTGGATTTAGTTTTTAATCTCTGTCTGGGAATCGAACCCAGCTTGCGGATTCCTTTCAAATCATACAGGCGCGTGTATTCACCGGTATACAAGCAGAGAGGCTTGAGTGTAACGCGTCGAATTCACCCATG
Organism: Laccaria bicolor S238N-H82; assembly: GCF_000143565.1. Classification (NCBI taxonomy): domain Eukaryota; kingdom Fungi; phylum Basidiomycota; class Agaricomycetes; order Agaricales; family Hydnangiaceae; genus Laccaria; species Laccaria bicolor. The sequence continues at coordinate 346,433 of NW_001889897.1, forward strand.
TACGACGAAGGGATCTTGAATGGTGGGTAGTTCAGCGATGATGCCAGGGGGATCAAGTGAAAGCACATGCTCCGTTCACTTTCACGCGTTGAACGCGATGCCAGCGCAGGAAGTTGAGTGGGCATTCGATGCCCATGTAGTTGCCACGATAAACCTGAAAGAGCGATGGTTATAATAGACGAAACCATGGGAATGCTATGAGGTCCCTAACGAAAAATTTATCTCTATGACTGAGACCCATATATGACGGCGTACCATAGCACCAAGAAGAAGCGAACCCGTGGAAACCGTTTGTCCATCCAAGGTTTTATATTTCGCGGAAGGAAATGGATCTACAGAGGCGTGCATAAAGAATGAAGGTCACGGGATTTCGCATCATTCTCAATATTCAACGGTAACCGCCAAGCCCGGAGCAGTCGGTCGAAGGGAGGTTGGAGTATAGTATATAAAGAGTGTTTATGTCAAGTTAGAGGCAAATCGGACATGTTCTACAGGAGCTGATGAGGATTGAATAAAAAACGAAGATTTTGCTATTACTATATCAAGATATGACTTGTATTAAACCCCTCCCAATCTTCAGAAATGAGTGGAAACAGAATTAATATCTAGTGTACTTGCCCTTGGCTTCCTTTAAGGCCCTAACACGAGCTGGGATAGATGTGTATAACTTCCGTATATATAGAACATCAAGTTTTGCCCATTCCTCCTGCAGAGCAACCCACAACTCGCCAAGATTTCGTGGTCGTGGATTGCGAGCACGTATATGAACATCTAGTTCATCCCAAGCATGTTCAATGATGTTCTGGTCAGGAGATGATGGAGCCCAGGGCAGTACACGGATGTGATGTGAAGTGAACCATGCCTTTGCGAGGTAGGATGTGTGCTTCGGGTCGTTGTCCTGTTGGAAGATGATGTTTCGAGGTGGGCATTTGTGGTCCTTGAGTGAGCTGAGGAAGGACTGTGAGAGGATAGAGCAGTATTGGGCAGCATTCATATGTCCCTCAACGCGGTGAAGCCGACCAGTGCCATTCCATGAGATGCAACCCCACACCATAAGACTACCGCCTCCATGCTTCATCGTTTTCACCACATTTCTCTCCAACAACTCCTCCCCAGCCCTCCTACGGCAGTACTGCCTCCCATCAGAGCCAAAAAGATTGAATTTAGACTCATCTGAATACCAGACCTTCCTCCAAAACTGAAGGGTTCGTTGAAAATGTGCTTTTGCCCAAATCTTCCGCCCTAATATATGCCTCTTTGGTAACCACGGCTTTCTCCTTCGCACTCTTCCATAGAGACCCTTCCGAATAAACATCCTGCGAACTGTGGTGGGGTGAAGCTGTGGGAATAGCTCGCGCTGGACGTCAGTAGCATCAGCACACGTGCCCGAATAGATTAGTCGAACAGCGCGACGTTCCGCGTGAGGTGAGATGAGCTTCGGCCTGCCGGGGATCACTTTGTGAAGGTAGAAATTGGGACTGCGCCCTTGTTTCTCGAGCTGGTGGAAGTTGCGTGCGACGGTTGGGGTGGTGAGGCCAAGGGTGTGTGCGATATCATGGTAGGTGTTCCCGGCCTTGCGCAGAATGAACAGCCGAGCCTTCTTGGTAGGGGTGCAGGTTACCATACACAAGGGCAATTAGAAAAAGGATTTCCGAGGATAATGATCTGGCCGCGACGCGTTCAACATGAGCCTCAGAAGGAGCAAGATGAAGGTCAGACGTAATGATCGGTCACACAAATGATGGTCACGCAAACTTTGGTGCGTTTAACGAGCATTATGGGTCCGATTCTTATGTTTCTTTTCAATAAGCAACGTCTTAGTGTCGGCTTTAAAATGGTTAATTCTGATCTACAGTGAGTTACAAATTGCTTTCAAAACTGAGTAAGTTTCTAAAAATCCCATGACCTTCATTCTTTATGCACGCCTCTGTACTATGCTGAAGTGAGGAGAAGTATTTTTCTCCACTGGTTTGCAGGTAGCTCAAGTATCAAACGGTCGTCGTCGAGTGGCCTAGTTCATGTTGTGGAAAAGATATATACCAACGATTGAGACTCTATTTGGGAATCGAACCCAGCATCCCTAATATCAGCTCGAGGATGGAGAGTAGCCATAACTGATATACGACAGAGGATTTTGACGAGTATCGCCCATATCCTCAGATGATGCGTTCCTAATGGGGTTGGTCAAGCAGATAGGAAAGGGTAGTCAATCGATACGTACCACGTGCCCACTCAGGATTTCTATCATATATGGAACACAACGCTAGCAAGAAGAGGTACCGGTAAACCTTGTCCGACGCATCGCCGATACAATGAACGACCTGTCAACCTGTGGAGTCTTCGAGTTGTCGATGAAATAGCACACTTACCGACACAAGGAGGACGTAGCGAGCCAAAGCTCGAAACGAAAGGAGCCCATTCAGCAGTAGATCCACCTAAAATAACAAAGACAGTGGGTTGGAGACAATCTAGATCACATTTTGAAAACAAAAAATGTATGAAAGTTCATATCTCTGTCTAGGAGTCGAACCCAGCTTTTGCGCATATAAATATCCAGGCCTGCTTGGGAATGGCAAGCGCATGTGCTAAGTAACCGGTATACGAACAGAGATCTTGACAGCCGTTCGTGAGTATCGTCTATGTAAGACGACGCGCTGTCATTCGGATAGGTAAGGTAACAGCGGTATGTAGGAGTAGATCGACGCTACCGGGTGCACTGCTCTTCCTCCATCCAACCGAGTTTTTGAACTTAGACACGCGCGGAGCTCGACGTTATTGATAAATGATCCAGAGATGCCCTCCTGGTTGCCTCCTGGCACATCACGCAGCCGTGATAGACGTGAAAACGCGTCGTCGAAGGTGTTGTGTAGTAAATCCGCTCAAAACTCTCATGGCTGCTTAAGTCTGCGACACCATTAGCTCAAAAGAAAATGGACCGGCAAAGAACGAACCAACAAAAGCTACACGTATGCCCCTGTAACCTCTTCCGACTATTGAGACATTTGCGATGTGAAGCTACCACATAACGATAAGTGATGAACAGGTAACGGAGACGTGTAAACCCACCTAATGCTTCGGCAATCGATAGTTTGTTCTACTGCCTTCCTTGAGACCTGTACTCAGTCGAGATACCACGTCATTCAAGGGGAAAGCAAAGGAAGCAGGAATCACACCTTCGGGGAATCACGCCTCTCAAGAATCTGCGGCTTGATAGGAAGAATGTCCGTGCTGGTTTGGATCGTGGTGTCTGAGTGAGTGATCAGAATTTGGTATCTGGGAAGGTCTGTTGGTGCGATGATTCAATAATCTTGCATTGAATAATTGAGTACAAGTACCTGTGATGTAAGTTCATTTTGGGGCCGTGTTATCCTATATGTAGTGATTTTCGTAGCTTTCCATCCCAAGAAAGACGGTTGACAACGTTGAAGGTTGAGGCTGCACGTCGTGGTCGCGGTCAAATCGCGGTCGAAGTGAGCTTTGCGGTGTGTGTCGGACTTTGTATCTAGCACTTTTCTGAAGTTTTCGTTGATGCGCATTTCTACCAGCCTCCAGGCCAACACACGCGTAACGACATTGGAACTACTCTCCGCGACCCCACTAGAAGCGAGTAAAGGCTTCAAGCTTCAAGCCTGCTCACTTCGTGTTAGCACGCCTCCGTGCGGGAATGAGACTCCGAGGGGAGGCCTCTTGAAAGGTCAGGGTGTAACTCCCAATCTCCTCGTCCGTTTGAAAGATGGACCGACTCAATGAACGAGTTCTGGTGCCTCAGTGGACCCCTCGAAATTCAAAGCCACTGTCACACCCTCTTCCCCGCTGCCAAACCCAACCGCGTCCGGATTACGTGCCGATTATGTTTCCATCTCGCTTTCTTTTCAAGTCTCGGCGTCCAATTACCCAACGTCAGGCTGGGATGAAGGACTGAGGATCTCTTCTCACCAAGCCAGCGCTGAGTTGATGATCTCTGGCATCCCATTCATACCGGTTCCGTCGGCTGCAATTTTTCGTTTTCCGTTCTCATCATGTTGAACGATATTATTTAACATTCAATCCCCCCCCATCAGTCCTTACCTTACACACTATCCCCCTTCCTCCCTCCCTACCCACCGTCTGCCCCATCCGCGTATAGTGAAGTCTCGCCTTCGAAGCCTCGCTCCGTAGGATTTCCAAATTCGGAGAGCTCTCAGCCGACGCGGACAAGTGTCAAAGCGCTGAAATTCCAACGAGGCAGAAGTGCTTCCTTTAACTGAGGACGTACCGCCAATCCACCTCATCTCACCACCACCCCTGGTGCGTTAGTCATCCCATGCCCCGTCCTCTCTCCCGCCGCCTCTTTCCGCCTGGGAGCTTCAGCCTTCTTTGCCCGTCGAATCTTTCACGCTCACCAAACGGCCATCCGCCATCTGTGGTTTGCGTGCGAGGACGTTCGTTGGCACTTTCAAGCAGACCTGGCAAGTAGGCGTGAGGGATGTACAGGGGCGTTAACCCGTGGTTACGAGAGGGTGAGGTGAGCGCTTTTGGAGGGGAGGATGTGTAGAGGGTGATGAGGCCGAGGACCCGGGAAGACGGCTGTGGAGAAAGACCAACGACATGGACGATGTGGGTACAGGGTTCAGGCTGGATTTTTGAAGATGGCTACGGGGTGGTACCCATCCTTCCCTTGCAACGGGAGTCGATCTAATGCCGGCCCCTCATACCTCTTGAGCACGACATGGAAGAGAATTCCTTAAAATCGCCACTCACCTACGTCCTCTTCCCCGCTCGCAATCCCAACCGCGTCATTCTCCCTCTCTCCTCAACCTCCTCACACACCAAATCTCAGAACCCGTCACTTGTTGGAGTGTCATAGTGACTATTTAATCATAGTGTGCCGGGGGTATTTTTGGCGAGCGAATGCGATGCGTTGAGGTGAAGGTTGAAGGTCACATTTGTGGACATCACGGGGTCTTTGTGCTGACATTCTGCACCATCGAGCGCTTATCATGGCACATCATCCCTTCTTTACTCTTATCGATGGGCGAGTGCGATTCAAGGTTCCTCAAGTCAACGACACCCAGAATAACAAATCTTTTTGATGACGATCTTGAGCAGTAAGAACTTTCTTATTTGGATGTCAAACAGTTTACCCCAATTCGACCATGTAGCTTTGTCGAAAACATCCAATGTCCTTTTCACAAGGGAATCATTTATTATTCCCGAGGAACTACGATATTTGAGCACAATATTTATCGTAAACACGAGGTATACTATACTTCCATGCTACCCACCGAACTTGAAGATGATGATCAAGCTGATGCTGTAACCGCTAGCCACGAATTCTTAGCCCGCCATCATATGAAGGAAATTTCTTGAAGTTTAGACTCATTCCAATTGAAAGGAATAGGGTCTTACTCATGAGACGGTTCGAGAGCGACGAGGAATGGTTTACCGACGAGGAACACCCTAGCGATGAGGAATGGCCTAGCGACAAGGACGAGGAATTGTCTACCGACGAGGAATGGCCAAGCGACGAGGAACGGCCTAGCAATCCTCCACTGATTTTTGAGCCTAACGAAGTATCACATTTTGAACTTTCAATTCACGAAATCTGTCACTACCGCGTTGGCCCTGCTCTGTGGACCTACCACGGGGATTCGGGTAAACCAGATCTCATGATCAACGACTTAAAGTCACTGAGATCACCGACGGACATTTTGGGCGTTACATTTGACAATAACTGCATAACTCAGATAAAGCTATTTGCAATGGAATTTGGTGATGGCCGTTATCGTCACCTTCTGATCGATGAGGCTGAGCTACTTCACTTGCGTAGCAGGATGGAGCTGGGTTTGTAGTAAATCTCCTGGAAATATTTGTCTCCGAGTTAACACATCCATTTAAAGGTGCCATTGGATGTTCTCCCAATGGGTGGATTCTCGTCGTGAGACTTCCTGATGACGAAACGATCGGGATGTTCCACTCCAGCTCAGCCAATACTGGATTTAATCTGGTTAGCCAGGTGCCAATTCCCCAAACTGGCCCAGTACCTTACCTTGTCTTTTTCCCACCACCTGCATTTTCTGCCGATGGGTCGAAGTTCGCTGTTGCTGCAAAGGATGGCACGGTGTCTGTTTGGGATGTTCGAAATAAAACCCCCTTCGTGGTAAAAGAGCCTGATCGCGAGAAGGATGATATGCCTTCTCTGCAATTTAGTAGTGGAACTCTTGGAAGAGAAGTTTTGGCACTTGTAGGGGTAAGTCAACATTGCTTTGGCGTTATTTTCTTCATGCTGATTAAATTACTGGTAGGGCAGAGGTGATAGGACTACCCTTATTCATCTCATTGACCCAAGATCATTTGAGATCGAGGAGACACTCGACTTAGCTCAAAGTAACCCATTACTAGGAACGCTAGGCCCACTTTTCTTCGATCCGAACGGTGAAACGATGTATGCTGAGGGGAATGGAAGACTTTATGAATGGAAACTACAGGAAAGAGAGGGTCCAGAGTGGTGGCTTGGTGAGGGGTACGACGCCTGAATTGGAAGTTACCACTGTGCAACAACACGGACGTGTGGCAACTTGCCAAGTCTGTGTTACTCCTTAAAGCCTGTAGCGTACTTACTATAAAGTCAGCCATTCGTCAATCAAGGCTGTAGGAACTTACAAAGAAATCACCATATGGATTTTAGCTGAACGGCAAAGACACCCTTTTTCCTGCATAGACTTCGGCAGTCTCAGCCTGTCTTCTCGTGCCTGCAACGTACCGGCACCTGCAATACCATTCTTTGCAACGGGTTTTTACTTGATCCAATTTCAGTCTCTTCTGAATCTCCTTCACGCTTTTTTTGCTTGAACACTCGTTACTTATAATAATAAACTACAAACGGCGTAATATAAAATATTCTTGTTGAGGCAGACATACTACTCCCCAATCCACCATTCCGGACCAGGCTCATTTCTCCGTAGGTCCCACTCATAGAGTGTTCCGCCATGTTCAGCGTACAGAGTCCCCCCGCTTGGATCGAAGAAAAGCGCACCCATACGTATGTACCTTCCACGTTCTTCGAGCCATTTTAATTTCAACGGAAGAATTTCTTCCATCTCAAACGATGTTGCATCGATCACATGAATGATTGCAAAAGGGGAGAAATTATCGCGCTAAGGATTCAGAAGAGGTAGGAGTAGATATCAGAATATGAATATCAGACGCACCTCTACAAATACCAGAGCTTCTTTTCCTGAATTTCCACTACTGAATTGGAGATATTCTACATCCAGGCGACGATAGTCAGAATGTGGGACATTCATGATTGTCTTTAAAGGAACTTTGCTTCGGGTGTCCCACACAGACACTCTTCCGAAATTCATGGCCATAGCAAACTTGAGCCCATCGGCAGAAAATGCAAGTACTGGTGCCTGGAGAATAGGAGATCTTTTTGAGACTCTGGGGACTGGGATCGACATGCGGGAGACGAAGGAAAAGTTCATGTTCTTTGGACTGCCAGAATTTGAATAGTGAATGTCAACCGTTTCGTTGTGTCGTCCTCCCTCAAAATCCACATTTAGGAGAATGTGCCTGTCAGGGGATAACATGACTTGGAGAACAAATTAGAGGTGGTTCAATGACATGAAAATTTTGAACAAACCGGGACTATTCTCCCACTTCGACTTGAGCTTCAAATCAAAATCTATTCTCCCGGACTCAATTAGAGGAAATTTATCCGGGGCGTCAATGTCAGTAGTAGTAGAGATGTCGAACAGCTTCCAATGGTTGTCAAACGGCACCCCAAAAGTAATTCCCAACGCATTTTCAGTGGATTTTATCACCTCTAAATCATTAGTATCGAAGTGATCATCAACGCTACCGTTGAAAGACCACAAAGCAGGACCAACGCGGTGATCAGAGCGGATTTCATGGATTGATAGGTGTAGATAGGGGAACCTGAAAGTTTTCTTTCCGAAGTACTTTGCAAATAGTAGGATCCGATTGCCTTTGATGGGGATGAAGAAAATGTCTACTAAATCCCGCGATGGATGTTTCGGGACAATGATTCGTGGCTTGAAGGCAAAGTGAGTTGTATATGACGTTCTCAATAAGCGGCATGCGAATCAACCTCATGTTTTCCGGAGGAATGGATGTTGTGCTCCAATATCGCATCGTCCCAGATATAATAAATGATTCCCTTTCGAAGAGGACAATGAAGGCCTTTAAGTTGAGGAGGTTCGTAGCCTGTGAATCTGCAAGGTGAACACTGAAAGATGGGTATTCAAAATTCAGGATATGTGTATACAAACATGCTCACAAGTTCAAGTTGGAGTCAACGATGGTGGTCTTTTTGGGAATTCTTGACTTCAACAATGGTGAAGGCGGTTCATCCGTTGGTGAAGGCGGTTCATCCATTGGTGAAGGCGGTTGATCCACTGGTGAAGGAATTTCATCCGTTGAGCGCGGGTAAGAATACGGAAAGAATGGTGCGATTGGTGAAGGCGGCTCGTCCATTGACGGCTGGTGAGAATACGGAAAGAGCGGTGCTTTGCCATATAAGCGCGGGTTGGGACGACTGAGCTTGTCGGAGTCAGAGGGCGGTGTCGTTTACCGTAATTTGCCGATAAGGGTCCAACCTAATTTGAGGCTTTGCAACTGAAGCGCTGAAAACTCTAGGAAGACTCTCTACTTGTCCTCCCTGTCTATCATGGACCTCCCAATTTGAAATAATAGGATGCGCTTGCCTTTCAAGTTGATGGAAATGAGCACAAACTCAGACGACAGATCTTCTGCGATGATTAGTACACTGCCTTGAAGAAGGAAATCTTCAATCTTAATCTCAATATAATTTTCCTTCTCAATGAGTAGCAGGTAAATGACGAACCCAAGACGAACCTTGTACATGTGCTTTCTGGAATAAGTAAGTCATGTTCAAAGATTGTATCCCTTGGGCGATAATACATCGGATCCCCTTTCGAAGAGGACAATGAAGGCCATTGAAGATGTAATCGCTCTTCACCGGCTTCACCTGTGACGGTTGAACTATGTAGCGCATTGGCTGCTGAGAGTGGAATTGAGTGGGCGATGTGCGCATATGGCGCTCAATATCCAACGCGCACATTTGGCGCACATCGTTGATTTTTTCCCATTGAGTTCGCATTTTGCCGACAACGCATCTTAGCCTCTTCATCCGATTTCACTTGGAGGTGCGAGCACACAGTCTCTGACGAGCTGTGGTTCGCGATGACTCTCGGGCTTTCTATCGATGTCGGTGCCTGCTCGGGTTTTTTCGTCTAGATTTCGCTGGCAATCACCAATGGAGTTCAAGGAGTCCGCGCCCACGTTTGTCACCAATACGCACTTTGCTTCGGTTGGAGATGTTCATGGAGGGGATGCTGGGTTTGGAGTGTGTGTGGGTCTAAGAGAGAGAGAGCCGGAATTATCGCACTGCCAGATATCAAAGACATGGGCATCGTGGCTCTGGTACCTGACCAAAAATCAGGCAAGCTCGAAGAGCTCTGTAGTTCCCGTTTTATGGGCTCTGGAAGCAGCAGCAAGAGAAGGCGTCCACGACGGGTTCTTCAGTTGGGCAAGATCCCTCACCTTCCTCGCTCTTTGGCTGTTTTCGCGTCTTTTCATGGTTGTTGAATAACACTCAACCGTACCCCATCTCCAGTTCCTCAACGGCCCAGCCTCTGGGGTACTCAAAGACGGGACGCCGAGAACGAACGAGAACAACTTTTCATTGAACATGGACGTTATTACGTGGGAAGATGCTTCCCTGCCAACACGCCACCCACAAGCGTCGTTCCACGCCCCGCCATCTCTCCCGCCGCCTCTTTTCCCCCAGGAGCCTCAACATCATCCACGCCTCGACTGTTTCTACCCTCACGAAACAGCATCTGCGTTCTGCATGCGAGGAAACCAATCGATGAATTGGTGATGTGCCGACCAATGGGGAGCTGTGAGGGTCGTGAGATGGTGAGGCGAGAGATGCTTTTCAAGGGAGAATTTGCGGAGCGAGGATCCAGGAAGATGGAAAAACCAGCACAACAGATGATGAGGGTAGTTTCAGGCTGGTTTTTGAATGAATCTCTCATTCTCTTTCAATAGGAGTCGAGCACATGCCGCTATCGGAGAATCACAAAAGCCACCACATATGCGCTCCCTCTTTCAAAAAAATTGGTCATCTGCATTCTGCATGCGAGAAGATATGTTGGCTCGTCCGCGTAGACCTTGCAAGTGGTCTTGACGAGCGACGGGGAGGGAAATGGACCTGTGAGGAGGATTGCGAGAGGGGGAGGTGAGAGCGCGCTTCTGGTGGGAGGTTGTGTAGTGGGAGGTGAGGCCAAGGAGCTGGGAGGATGGCCATGGAACGGAGAGGCCGGGTTTTTGCAGACGGTTACGAATGGCCTTCAAACCCCTTGGCACGGATGCAAGAGAATCTCTCAAAGCCGCCACTCACGTACTCCCTCTTTTCCGCTCGCTATACCACATCATTGTCCCTCTCTCACCCAAATTCTCAGAACCTGTCCCCCGTTGCCACGTCGTCACGAAATCACAGAGCTGATTATCATCACAGAAGCTAACTCTTACTCGCCGGACAACTACCTGCACGATAACAAACTCAATCGAGGCAACCCGTCCAATCTTTGCTCACCCTACAACTCATCCGCCTTGCCTTACATTGCGCCGGAGTTTGGAGGGGCTTTTGCGCATCTCGACTTTGGCTGCCCTGACTCTTCCATCCACACGACAATACGTTCGCTACTGCGTGAGGTGTAACCCAGTGGTGTCCGTCCACATATCGGTTCATCGCGTCTCGTGGGAATTGACGTTCTCACTGAGCTTCGCGGTTTTTCACGTTGGCCCCTTCTACCATTTCTTTGATTCACAGGGCCGACTTCGTCACTTTCGTTTGACTTGGATTGTATCCAGCTTGGGTGTTCACTTTAACATTGACTTCTGGCCCATCTGCCGCGTGTCGCGTCCATGTTCCTTCTCTTTCAATACCATACGGGCCTGCTTTGATTTGCAAGGCGCTGTATCCTGTACCTTTACCTTTACTTGACCCATGGACCTCAGCCTCGAAATCGCGTACTTGATTGAATCACCTATGTTCTTCACTATGCATTGTTTCGCGTATCATTTCATCAACCTTTGCTACATCCCGACAGTGCTAACGAAACCCAGATAACAAGTAATAATATAATGTAGCACACGCGATGCGCGGCTAAAAAATGCCTTCAATGTCGAATACAGAAATGAAAGTTGAGTCCCAAATGAATCAATGTGTTTGTTGGGTGAATGATGGATGAATTTAATGAGGTGTGATGATTGAATGAGTCATTGAATGTCGTCGAATTAGGGCATAATTCTAGAGTGGAGAGTGTATTGAATAGACGATGAAAAAAAGAAGCGATGAACGTACATAAGTCGTTATCTCGGAGAGAAACTCAAGCAACGACGCAGTACGCGTTGTTCCCGCTGCCACCGTCATCGGCGTTGGTTGGGATATCACTGGAGCCAGAGACGGAGGCGAAAAAGATGGCGAGGGTGGTGAAGGAATCCATGAGAGTAATTTCGGGAGAATGTGAAGAACAGTGAGTTCAGAAGATGCTTTGGACGCGGAGCAGCCTGGATAGTGTGGTTGAACAGTGCTCCCTTTTAAACTCGACGGTGGCCTTGAATCTGGTGCTCCGAAAGACTAGAATAGATATTTCGACATACTATTGTCAAAACCAAAATCTGCTAGATCATGAACATAGAACAATAAAAGGCAACATTCCGCCGAGAAAACGAAAACAATAAACACCCTAATGACGTCACGCGATCTTTAATTTCGTTTAGACGCCCGTGGTCTACGCTCAAAAGTTATTCTATAAAATAGTCAAATCAATGCATCGCGGCGTTTAACGACACAACAATCGTGTAATCAACTGTTTTTTGCCTTTGTCAAAACTTGACAGTTGGGAGTCATGAGGGCGAGGATCAGGGGCCTCGTTGGGGCCTCGGTGAGTTAAGAGGTGAAGGCGAGGGGTGGAAAAAGAGTAGAGAGAAAGGTGGAATCCATCAGGAAAATCACAAATCTGTGGCAGGTCGTGATCCCGTGGCGGAGTGTGGCCGGAGTGATGGATCTGGCACCACGCGGTCCACACCGCCATGATTTTGATCTCCGGATAAATTGAGCCACGCGCGTCACAATAATCGTTCATGCGACAGATTTGTTGTCGCATGTGTAAGTATCGATCACGCGACATGTTGAACGTCCGAACTTGGAAATTTTTGTACTTGTGCAATGTGAACTTTTCCTCCACTCTCCGACTCTTCCCGCCAATCTCCTTCCTTCTCCTCAAGGGCTTCCAGTCCCCCTCCGCTGCGTCGCCGCCACCATCAACCACTTCGTTCGGTAACCCGCTCTCAACCACCACTGCACACCAATGACAACAACAACGACCTACCCAACGACAACAACAACGACCTGGCACATCAACGGACGTGCCACGTCCACCAGACGGTGATGACGCATGTCGTTGTCACTGTCCGTGTTATCGAGGTCAGCTACTCAAACCCCGTCCCTTTCTCCTCTTTCAATACAAGACTCAGGGGGCGACGTTGCTGTCGGTGACGTGGCAACCAAGAACGGACCAATGTTATAACAAACGACGGGCAACCAGGTGAGCCATCTGACTTCCCTCCCCTCTCCTTTTTTGACAAGAGAACCAGGTCATCGCCAGATTCTTCGTGACAACATTCAAGGTGCTTTCTCTCTACAACGCTATGCACAGTCATACTCACACTTGTCTAGGTATGCCACGTCGCTGACGGCGATGTAGCCAACAACAACCATCATACGACCGCCCCCAATCAATCCCCCACAACAACGACGTGGCAATGCCATGCCACACCACCTCCAACGATGCCCTCAACTACAGCCAACGCCAACGGCAAAGCAGGATCGCCCACAAACTGAGGCCACCACCTGAGGCGAAGCAGCATCAGCCAAATTCGACCACGACCATCCACGCGAAGGATGAACAACACCCACGAACGGAAGCGGACTGCGACGAGCCAAGGTGAGGCACCCCACTCATCGTTCTAACACAGATCCCAGGTGTCATGTCGCTGTCAGCAACGTGGTAGCCGAACGACGAATGTCGTTCACTGTTGTGTATTTAAAACACGATGGTAAGTATCTGCCGTTCCACATTTGTCCCAACCCACACTTATGATGTTTTGCATTTGCTATCCAATCGACTTGGAATGTACGCGAAGACGTCAGCGTCGGTGCACATAGTACGATGGCTGACGTGACTTGGACGTGACGAGATAATCTGGTAAGTCGTTGACAATGGATTGAGCCGTTTCGTGATTGCTTACCGTGATTGGGCACCAGCAGCTTGGACGTCGACAACATCAGACATCTCGGGAAAAGTTGGTTGTTGGGAACACGGGTGGGTGGATGGTCGAAGGTCGCTGAATTGCTTTCTACATCAGTACTCAGTATTTACATGGTGTTTCTGTACGTTGTATAGTAATACAAAAAAATAATTTTTCCTGTGGCATTGATTGGGCAGTGTGGTGCAATAAATAGTTCAGAAGCTAGGTTTGTGGCCCCATAATAAAATTGTGATGAGATTGTGGTGCCACGAACGATTGTGGTGGGTCAGTCGCCACCACAAGTATAATGTCCCCATCCCTGTTTGTGAGAGTGTGGCTGAGCGTGGTTTGAATGAGAAGCGTGGTGCCACACGTGCCACACGTGATGTGATTTTCCTGATGTCACCAGTTTATTGTGAATGGACGGGCCGTTGCTGCCGTTTCTCCCTGAGGCCAGGCCTGACCGGATGACCTCCTTGGCAAACTCACACGAATACGACATGGATCGACATATACACGCAGCGCACAGACCGGAACGGCGCATTTGCGCAACTTGAAATGAGTAAGGAGCATTGGAAACTTTTGAAACCAGTTGCAAGCTAACACCTCAACCGCAGAGATTAGTCTCATAACGTTTTTTCAAAATTTCAAGTTCTCGCCCGCTGATGATGAGAGATTACCTGGAACCTTACACGGATCATTTCTCCTTTTGTAAAGGCACCTGGCGGAAGTGAGGAGAAGGGGCTTACTCTTGTGGTCGAGATTACAGAAAAGCCACGAGTATGACACGAAGTGATATCTTAAAATATAGACTGAACGTTCTTCAAAATAAAAACCTAAATTAAGGTTGCAGACCAAGAAGCACCACAAGACCGCTGCGATGGATAATTTCAAAGTACAATTTCTGCGAGTCTTCCTTTTCCCCATCTTAGAAAAGCCAGAGCCACAGACCCGTGACCATGGAGGCAACTGAGGCTAAAATGCCCCCAACGGCAGGAGCGGTTGCGGTTGCGGCGATAGACGTACAAGTGGAGAATACGCCGCAGGTGAAGGCGCCGTAGAATGTGGATTGGATCCAGGCAGCCGCAGACCCTAGGGGTGTAAGATTTAAATCATTCCTCTGATCGCTGAGTCGACGTGTTGGTGAACTCGCACAACCTACCAGCAACAATGCCACCTGCTCCGAATCCTAGTAGGGTCAACAGGCCTGTCCCTGCTGTTATGAGTAGCGCCAGAGCGCCTCCTGCTACCAGCGCGAATCCGACAGATTCTGAGGTACATGCTCAGTCAAGGAGGGCCAGCTAGGGGACGAAAAAAGGAAAGCTTACTTCGAAGGAAACGGAGCCACATTGCGGTCGTAGTGATTGAGGGCAACTGGGGGCGTTCAAGAGCTAGGCGATTTCAATCTCACGAATGAGTATTTATACCTTCTGCGGACCGACGACGGAAATTAAGTGGACACGAGTCAATCGCCATCGGTCGTGAGATTCAGAAGGTTCCGGCGCCAGTTCCAGTCGCTTCTACCACGGAGCGCTCATGATGAAGAATATCGCTATTTTGCGAAATCAATGGTTTTGGAATTATATTGGGTGGAGATGTCTGTCGGTCGGAAGGTCGTCTTTTTTTTGCGGCTAAAAATCAATTAAACCTATCACTGTCGGCTGAACAGTTGGTCGAAATAGCACAGTATCGCAAATCAACCTATGAAGAGACGCGTCAACTTGTGGGATTTTTGGTGAAACCGCATACTTACCGACAGAGGTAGGGCGCAGCAGGCAAAATCCCTGAAGCGTAAGGGAACATTCCCACATCGCAGCAGGTCGCCCTTCTTCTATCCACCCGCGACCATGGTGGGAAAGGATCACGATCTTCTGTTCCACAACAGGCAGTCATAATAGATACGAAAACGCGTCGCCGAAGGTGCTCTGTGGTATATTCGAGTCGGCTTGAAACTCTCGTTGTGTGAATCCTGCGACACCGTCAGCTCGGAAGAAAATATATCAGTAAGTACGGAGAGACGAACTCACAAGCGCTACATATAGCCCGATTCGCTCCCGTAAACGAAACGCTTTGCTGCCGCATAACGATAAGCAACGGGTAAGTGATGGAGATGTATAAACCCAGTGACCTACCCTCCGCCAGTTCTGACTCGACTTTCTTTGCTTGCGATCTAAACTCAGAGCTTCATGTCCCCTTGCCAAGACAGAGTATCATTCAAAGGGAAAGCCGACGAGGCGGGTACCACACCTTCAAACACCTCCAGGGAGTCACGCCTACAAGACTCTGCAACTTCATGATACGTGCTGACTTGGATCGCGGCGTTTGAGTTCGTGGTCAGGATTCCAAGAAGGTCAGGCCTCAGGCCTCATGATCGGAATTCAGTGTCCGAGAGGGTCTGTTGGTGTGACGGTACAATAACCTCAGGCTCGGTGAATGACTATGCACAAATACCTGCCATGGCCCATGTAACCATCTTGGATCCTCCCATATGAGCTGGCTTTTGTAGCTCTTCAAAGCTTCGTGTCGAGGCGGACGGCTGACAAAGTTGAAGTTGGAGGCTGCGCGTCGTGGTGCCGTCGAGAGTCGCGGTCATGGTGTGATGTCGGACTTTGTATCTAAAACTTTCCCCCCATCCTGGGCCACCTTCCCACTCGGAACGACGTTGGAACAACCTGCCTCGGTGTCACTAGAAGCAAATGAAGGGCGAGGAAGCTTCCAAGACGCGAATTTTGGTCCAGTCGACTACTTGCTATGCATCGGCAACCGTCACCATTCCCCCGTTAAAGTTCTTTCTCATCTCTTGTCAAGTGAACAATGTGGGCCTCCGGACGCTAGTGGACCTAAGCTTCCCCGCTTTAAACCATGTTCTGTTCGTCTCCATTCTCTTCACTAATATCATTGCTAATCTCGTACTCTACTCCCAGGGTCCATAAGCTCGGAGTCCTTAACCATTCAAATATCCATCTGCAGCTCTCATTCGCGCTTCTGTGGATAGTTTCGCCGTGCTCCAAGGCCCCTCTCCGGTTCCTCCTTCGTTAAAGAGCACCTGCCACGTCGTGCCACATCCGCACGGCACTGCGTCGGATGGTGGATGTCTTATTTGACATCTGGCAGCTTCGGACTCCCATCGTCGTTCAGATGCTTGGCCCTCTCGTTGGCGAGCCCTTGACATTGACCAATGCGCGAGCAACCCCCGGAGGTTCGTTTTAAAACGACTACAAGTCAACGATGTCTTCCAACAAGGCATTCTTGGAGCCTTTATCATTCAAGAGTTTAACGAGGATGCAGGGAGGCTTTGGAGACTGTATTCTAAACTCTTACTAGCCGTTGCTTCCGCCGATTTGGACTCTGGGGCTATCACTCTTCTACTGGTGCATGGGTCGTCACACACCCCATCCTCTCTCCCTCCACCAGGGGCCTCAGCATTCTTCGCCCTCGAATGCTTTCACGCTCACCAAACGGCCATCTGTGTTCTGCGTGCGAGATCCAGAAGACTTGCTGGCGCGGTCACGTGGACCTTGTCCTATTTATCATTGCAAATGGGTGTGACCAAGGTGGGAGGTGTGACGACCGATGGGGAGGGACATGGACCCAGAGCAAGATTACGAGAGGTGGAGGTGAGAACGCGCTTCTGGAGAGAGAATATGTGGAGGCAGGACCCAGGAAGCTGGCCATGGAAAAGATCAGTGCAATGGATGACGAGGGTAGGCCAACTTTCTCTGTCGCACCGTCCTTCCCTTCTAACAGGGGTCGACTCAAGGCCGCCGGTGCTGGCCTCTCGAGCCTCATGAGCAACGCTCAATTTGACGTCAGAGAACCTCTTGAACTTAACTTCGAAGCAGCCACCAATGCCCAACTCTCCAAAACCAAACGGGCATCCGTTTTGCGCGCGAGGAAATTCACGTTTGACAGACCTTGCAAGGGGGCGTGATGACCAGTGGGGAGGGGCGTTGAACCCATGGTTGCGCTTTTGGAGGGGGAATGTGTAGAGGGTGATGAGGCCGAGGAGCCGGGAGGATGGCCATGTAACGGGGAGGATGGCATGGAACTGGGAGGATCGCCATGGAACGGGGAGGATCGCCATGGAGAAGACCAGCGCGACGGACGACAACGATAGGTTGAGGCCGGGTTTTTGCAGACGGTTACATTGCGAAGTCCTCTGTTGCGCCCATCCTTCCCTTGCAACGGGAGTTGATCTGATGCCGCCTGTGCTGTCCTCTCAAACCTCTTGAACACAGCACAAAGGAGAACCCCTCGAAGCCGCCACTCACCTACTCCCTCTTCCCTGCTCGCAATCCCAACCGCGTCATTCTCCCTCTCTCCTCACACGCCAAAATTTCAGAACCCGTCACACGTTGCACGTCGTCACGACTCGGAAATCACTGAGCTGAAATCATTAAAGAAGCTAAACCTTCGTGCTGCAAGGCAGGAGCTATTTACTTGTGCATCGGTGGGTATATGTCCCCTTCTCCAATTCTTACTTGCTAGTCAACTACTTGCACGATATCAAACTCAATCGAGGCGACCTATCCAATCTTTGCTCACCCCACATTTCATCTTCCCTGCCTTTCGTCGTTGACGATGTTCACACTGGGGTGTCCTGGGGCGCAGATGTTGGGGTGCGACATGCTCCGATCACCCCAAGCAAATCATTGAGGAATGACGCAACACCCTGCCCCCCGCACTCCCTCGTTGAAGGAGACCCCGTGGCCTGAATACCTGCCATATGTGTACTGTGAATCCCGCTCAGTCGACGTCGGGCTTGTGCGGGTGAGCCTCTTTCAATTGTCGTTTGGGATTGTTTCTAAGGGAGTCAGAGGCACCGCCTTTTTGAAATGGAGACCGGAGGACGGGTGCTTCTAGAGTCCTTTGGACGCGCAAGATGTTCAAGTACTCAGAGCCGTATCTATCATTCTAAACCCTTCCTCGACAAAACGGCTTCTTGACGGTGTTCTGGCGTCATGTCTCATGCTCGTGGGCATGCCGCTGGCTTTCTGGGGTTCGACAACATCAATGGAGACCTCGTTGGGGAGCTGAGTCCTCTTACATTACCTGTCTGGGCAGACCGAGTAGCAAGGCTGACGGTCTAAGCGTCACAAGGGGTCGTATCACCCTCACCTCCACCCCATTCCCCTGATCTCGACGAAACCGTGCACCTCGGCCAGACGCTTCGTACCCCCCTCCTGCACCCTAATAATCAGCGTGGCACAACTTGAACGCGAATCTCAATTCAGCACGATTACTAGTACCTTTTATTGGAGAATCAGTTTGTTTGCGGGGTTTTCAGGGGGGTACGTGCGACGCTCTATGGAGGGATTGACATTCGAGGAAAGATGGTGGAGGTAGGATTTAGGCTCAGGTTTGTAGAGGTGAAGGTTTAATAAAAATCTTTTCGGAACAGTGGAATACATCACGGGATCTGTGCGCTGATGATGCAACAATGAGCGCTTATCATGGACCATTGCTTCTTCCTGACTCTTATCGATGGGCGTGCAATGCGAGTCAAGATTCCTCAAGTCAAGGACTCCCAGAATAACAATTCTTGGCGATGACCATAAGTGAGAACTTTTCTAATTCAGATGTCGAACAGTTCATTGACACTAAAGTCAACTTTGCAGCGATCTACTTGTCAGAAACCTCCAATGTCCTTTCCGAAAAGGAATCATTTATTATTCCCGCGGAAGTGTAATGTTTGAGCACAATATTCATCGCTCTAGTAAGCATGAGGTATACCTTCATGCTACCGACCGAAAAGATGATGGACTCAATAATGTCCCCTCTAGCCACGGATTCTTGGCAGCGTCAAAAACCCAGCATCACTTGAATTAGATTTTTTGCGTTTCAAACTCATTCCAATCGAAAGCAATAGGGTCCTGCTCATGAGACTAGACCGGTTCCGGAGGGAAAGGCCTAGCAATGTTTCACTGAGCGCTTTCGAGCCTAACGAGGTATCACACCTCGAACTTTCAATTCACGAAAGCCTTCACCACCGTGTCGGCCCTGCTCTGTGGACCTACCGCGGGGATTCGGATAAACCAGATCTCGACGACTTGAAGCCATTGAGATCACCGACGGATATCTTGGGCATCACATTTGGCAAGCAATGCATGATTCAGATGAAGCTATTCGCAATGGAATTTGATGATGACCGTTATCGTCACCTTCTGTTTGATGAGGCTGAGCTACCTCACTTTGATCGCGGGATCGCCCTGGGTTTGTCATAAATCTGCTGGAAATACCAGTCTTCTCCGAGTCTGACAACCCAGTTAAAGGTTTCAATGCATATTCTCCTGATGGGCAGATTCTCGGTGTGAGACTTCCTGACAAGGAAGCAATTGTAATGTTACACTCCGGCTCGGCCAGTACTGGATTCAATTTGGTTACCCAGGTGCCAATTCCCGATACTAGACCAGTGCGCAACCGTTGGTCTTTCCCACCACCTGCATTTTCCGCCAATGGGATGAAGTTTGCTGTTGCAGCATACGATGGCACCGTGTCCGTTTATGATGTTCGAAATAAACTTTCATTGATGGTAAAAGAGCCTGATCGCGATGTGGGTAGTGTGGCTTCTCTAAAATTTAGTAGTGGAATTCTCGGAAGAGAAGTTTTGGCATTCGCAGAGGTGAGTCAGCTTTGCTTGGGCATCATTTTCTTGTTGACTAAGTTGCTGGTAGAACAGAGACGCTATCATTCGTATTGTCCTCCTTGACCCAGCATCGTTTGAAATTGAAGAGACACTCAGCTTGGATCGAAGAAACCCATTACTAGAAGCGAACTGCAAGCCCAGAGAGCTGATTAAACTTTTCTTCGATCCGAACGGTCAAATAATGTATGTTCAGGTGAATGGAAGACTTCATGAATGGACGCTGCAGTCAAGAGAGGGTCCAGAGTGGTGGCTCGGTGAAGAGTTCCATATCTAAGTTACCTTACCACTATACAACAATACGAACGTGCTATCCCCTGATATCTAATCGTTATCTGTAGGACTCCTTCAAGTTGAAAGTGTAAATCTTGTTAAATAATTATAGCATCTAGCTGGAAAGCACACGGGATATGGAACAAACTAGGAAAACCGAATTTGATTGCCCGGAATTCTAGATGTTGCGGCGGCGTGCAGGATACACCCTGCTAAGGGTCCGGAGGGATGACCATTTAAGACAACTTTAAGATCGACTTTCCTCGCTAGGCCTGGCGTTTGTCAGAAGCTGACCTTGACCCTTTCCGTGGGTGGATCATCGCGAGTGGTGCCAGCTGATATTTTGAACTGTATCAGAAGGGGTAAGTAGTATTTTTGAAGATGTGAGTGTTTTTTTGCCACCTTCTCTCGTTTGCACCTGCAGCTTGCATGCAAATCAGTCTCCATCACTGGTGTGAGTCGTCCACGTCTGCCGCTGGTGGGAATTGTCCGTTCAGTGATGTGATCGTCCGGCGCTAGTTTATTTCCCGAGTATGGCGCTGATCAAAACATATTATTGTTTCACGAAGGAAGGGCTCCAGAAGACCCGATTTGCAGCCCCGAGTGATCAATGCATCCGAGGTCGTTCTTGGGAAGTTGGAAGGAGGCGTTGATCCTTCCCCCCAATTGGAACTCCTCGCAATAGTCTTGATGGCTGAAGATTGAACCTGAAGAGAGGTTGAGAAAGGATGAGAGCGTCTTTGAAATTGACGTACCTACCTAGTAAGTTTGCACAGGCATGTACCTCCCTCCCACTCCGAATCCAACCCTCATCGTGCTCCGTCTGGGCTCTGTTCTTCGTTACTACTTGTTATAGTTCTCAATTAAGATTTGAACTTTAACGCCTAACCTGACGCACTGGCAGGTCTTGTGCGGATGGTTAACGGGGGTCAATACTGGGTAATAAACGATCCCACATACATGGTTGATCGCGACGCTTCGTCTTCACATGCTCCGAGTTTTGATGGCACTCGAAGGACTCGCCAGTCGTCCATGCTGAGGCTTACATTGGAGACTTTGAGCAAGTTCAGTAGCGGCCATGGGTTCGGTTCACGTAAGACACTTTGGTCTGATGATTGTTACTCCGTGAATAGAACAACCCAAAATTACACCGGGGACAGAGCTCTCAAAGCTCAGATAATTCGCAGAGACATGCAGGGCGCCCGTATTCAGCCCACTGCCGCCTGTTGATCTCAACTCTTCCGTGTGTGGTCATATACGAACCACGCACTGGGTGATTGAGTGCCATAGCGGAGGAAGTGCTTCGTTGGTTGCTGAAAGTTGACGTTTCGTTGTGGAGAAATGCGGAAGAGGTGGGAGAGCATCAGAGAGGGCGTAAAGCTCTTGAATGGGTGGATGAAGTGGTTCGGACGCTCGGGTGGGGAGACAGAGGCGGAAGGAGACGAAAAGGGACAGTGTGAGTGGGAGGTCAGAGCCAGTGGGACGCAGGATGACAACAATCGCCCAGAGACAGTTGTCGTTAGGATTGTAGAATGCGCATGGTTGTTCCAGAAGGAGATCATGATCGTGTGCTCCTTTAGGCGCAGAAGAGGGAGGGAGACACTGAGTAAAATGGGAGGATAGATGAACGAGTAGCCAACGTGGATAGAGGGAGAAGGAATGTCGTTTGGGGGACGGTGAATGATGGAGCCATCTGTCACTGCGTCAATGCGGGAGAGCCGAAGACGCCAATCAACCAGCTATCTCTGAGAGTAGATCTTCCCCAGGACGAGCTGGTAAGCCGTCTGCAAGAGCGGGTCAAGCTCCAAGCGTAGGAAAGATCTGCTGTCAATCTGCACAAACTTAGCTTCAACGCTAGGGTGATTCCACAGCAGAAACAACGTACGGTGATGCCCCTCCGCCAGCAGAGCGGCAAACCCACCATACTTCCAATGGCATCCAAACTAAACAGTCGCGCACCTTCAGTCAGGCTGCAACTCGCAGCTGAGCTCTCAAACTTCGAACTCGGCCAATTATCTGAGGGATGGGAGGATGGCATGTTCGTTGATACTGCCAATGAGCTGCAGAAAGGTTGAGTTTTGAGTTGAGAAGCTCGTTGAAGTTCAGAAAATAACTATGATGAGTCTCGTGATCTGACAAGCTTGGTCACGCGAAGCAATGCGGCAGCACTGTTCTTCGAGTCCGTATTCTCATCAGCCATCGATGGATGAACCTCCTTCACCATTGCTAAAGTCAAGGATTCCAAGAAGGACCATCCTCGTCGACCGCAACTTGTGAGGATCTTTTGTATATGTATGTGTCTAAGTTTGACTACCTTGCAGATTCACACATGACGAGAAATCTCGAATTTGCGACGTTCATTGTCCTCTTCAAAGGGGAATAATTTATTATCAGCGGGGAGGTGCGATATACGAGTACAATCTTCATTCCTCTGGAAAACATGAGGTATGGCTCACATGCCGCTCATTGAGAAACTTTTGGATACAATACTCACTTATATTGCCTTCAAGCCACGAATCGTCGTCCCGAAACATCCGTCGCAGGGTTTAGAAAAAATTCTGTTCATCCCCATCAAAGGCAATCAGATCCTACTATTCGCAAAGTACTCGAAATTTGAAAATGAGTCCCATCTGCACCTATCAATCCACGAAATCCGCTCCGATAATCGTGTTGGTCTCCTTATGTGGGTTTTCAACAATAGCGTTGATGGTCACTTCGATATTGATCATTGGGTGCCGATAAAATCTACCGAAAATGCATTGGGAATCACTTTTTGGGCACGATATAACGACCATTGGAAACTGTTTGACATCTCTACTACTGAAACTTGCGCCTCGGATGATTTCCCTCTGATTGAGTCCGGGGAAATAGACTTCGATCTAAACCTCAACTCGAAGTCGGTGCGCAAAAAGAGTCTCGGTTTGTTCAAATGTTTCATGCAGTCGCGTTGAACCTGCTCTAACGGTCCTCCAAGTCATACTATCCCCTGACCAGCACGTTCTTCTAAATGTGGATCAGAAGAAAAGACGACACAATGAAATTATTGACATTCACTATTCAGATTCTGGTGGCACAAACGGTATGAACTTTTCCTTCGTTACCCGCATGTCTATCCCCATTCCTCCAAAAACATATCCTATCCTCCGGCCACTACTTTCATTTTCTGCCGATGGGTCCAAGTTTGCTATGACCGTGACGGCTCACGGCAGGGTGTCCGTTTGGGGTATCCGGAGCAAATTTCCATTGAAGACATTCATGGAAGTCCCCAAGTCCGACAATAATGACGCGAATGTACGGTACCTTCAATTCAGCAGTGGAAAATTAGGAAAGGAAGCTCTGGTATTTGTAGAGGTACGTCTGATGTTCATATTCTGATATCTCTACCTTTCAAATAGGTGGTCTGAATCATTAGCACAATGACCTTTCCCTTCTTAATATCATTCATGTGATCGATGCAACGTCATTCGAGACGGAAGAAATTCTTCTCTTGGATTTAGAAGAGCTCAAAGAATATGATACGGACAGAGGGGTTGGTTCGCTTTTCTTCGATCCAAATGGGGAAACTCTATACGCTGAACTTGCCGGAACGCTATACGAGTGGGACCTGCGGAAAAATGAGCCTGGTCTCGAATGGTGGATCGGGGAATAGTAGGATGTTCGCCTCGACAAAAATACATTTTGTTACGCCGTTTGTAGTTCATTAGTAGTATGACTCGAGAGTGTTCAAGCAAAACAAGCCTGAAGGAGAAGAGACTGAAATGGGATTAACCTCGGTTTAGGTATCGGCAATGAAACCGCGAACACCAAGCCGCATTGGCAAGATTAAGATTTCAATAAAAATTGTATTAGAATCATGCATTCAACATTACATTATAGAAAGTCCAAGACCCAAAAGTGCTGAACAAAAAGTCCGATTCAGAGTGGAACGACGTCGAAGATGTCCAGAAAAAAAAACGGATATGAAATCACAAGCACAGACTATGACACTCGTCATCTTCAATAGGATCCTGGCCTATAAAAAGAACGTTTAAGCAAGTGAACATGAGCCAAAAACGAAGGCGACAGACGTGGGAGTGATAGTGGGCGCTGAGCCGTTGGGGTGGTCAGTAGAAGAGCACTAAAAATCGCGTCACAGAGATATAGATGCCATCAAACCGATACATACATCAACATCAGGGATGCCAGAAACTTTGGGTGTTCCATCGACGGGTGGTACAGAAGCGAGGACAGACGCTGCGGGAGAGTCGGGCGCGGGAACAAGTGGGACACCAGATGATGCGGGACTTTTTACAGATGCACTGGGATAGCTGCTAACGTTCGGCACGGGGACGCCTGTGGGGACTGCGGAATCAGTTGGCACGGGAGAGTTGGGAGCAGGGATGGGTTGTAAAAGTCCAGTTGGTGCTGGGTCGTTAACGGGAGGGAGGGAAGAAGAGGGGGTAACGGACGCTGGTTGAGCAACATATGGCAGATCTGTTGGCACTGAGCCGTCGACGGGTGCAGATTGTGGAAGCCCATGAGGTGAAGGACCTTGGGGTGGGGTTAGTCCAGAGCCAGATGGCGCGGGTGGCGTAGGGCCGTTGGAAGATGGGACGGAGGATGCTGGAGGGTTGCTCGGTTTTCCGTGGTTGGGAGCAGGGTCGCCTTGTAAAAGCCCAGTTGGACGTGCGCCATCAGCGGACGCAGGAGAGGTGGGAGAAGGAATAGGTTGTGAGCTGTCAGTGGGTGGTGGACCATTGGCGGGAGGGATTGAAGAGGGAGAAGCGTTGGGCGCGGGAGCGACGTATGGCAAATCCGTTTGTGCTGCTGAGCCGCCCTGTGCAGATTGCGAAGGTGGGGCGGGAGAGAGCTGGAAAAGAAATAAGGACATTAACATCGCGAGATTGGATATTTCTACTCACATCTTGTGGTGCGTCATGTGGCGTCTGAAGCTCTATGGATCCAGAAACTGCCGGAGTAGGGCCAGAAGGAAGTGCCGAAGGAAGACTGGATCCTGCTGAGGAGTTTGGTGCGGGAACATTTTGCGGAAGGTCATCTGGTGCAGTTCCAGGAAGGTCGGTCGGTGCTGAGCTGAGTGACGGAGGATAGGGGATGATAGGTGTTCCAGAAATCTTGGGCGCAGAATTCTGTGGCGCGTTTGGAGCTGGTCCATTGGGAGATTTAGGGACCTGATTGTCTTCTGGGAGGCCGGTTTTTGTTGGACTGTTGACTGGTGGGGGTGATGGGGAGAACGACGGTGTGGGATCCTGAGATGCAGGAGTGCCTTGAGGGGGAGTTCCTGCTGGCGAACCTGTAGGAGGGTTTTGTACAGGACCGCCTTGTGGAAGACCAGTTGGAGCTGCACCATCCGAAGGAACGGGAAGTGCGACCGAAGATGGGCCGTAGGCAGGTGGCGATGAATTATTGAGAGATTTGGGAACGGCATCACCTTGTCCTGGACCAGTCACCGGAACTGAAGGGGTGTTCTGCGGTGGCGAGTACTTTGGCGCTGGAGCACTCTGAGGCGGCGTATTCTCTGCTGGAAGGTCGGTTGAAGCTGGATCACTGACGGGAGGGAAAGAAGAGAATGAAGGGGGTCGCTTTAAGAAGGTGTAAGACATTAAATTTTCAATGGAGTCGAAGTTTACGTACCGAATCTGGAGTGCCGCTTTTTGCAGGAGGTTGTGGTGTCGAAACTAGTGGAAGAAGTTGAGCAGGTGTTGAGCCATTCACGGGCGTGGTAGAAGGAAAGGCGGTTGGGTGCTAAGAACGATTGTAAGTAACTTTTAGCGATATGATTCAATTTACGTACCGCATTTTGGATGTCACCGTCAGAACATGAGGTAGTTGGTGCGGGAATAGGACCGGCGTTTGCGAGATGAACTGCGCCCATTGCGAAAGCGATGAGTGTGAGGAAACGACCAATAGCCATTTACGAGATTTGAAAGAGAGGAGAGTAAATTGAAGGAGAGAAGGGGGTTGGATTGAGTGAGCAACTGAGCATCCATTTTATACCGACTCACTGCGAAAACTTCCAGCCGCAACTCGACTGCGCACAGAAAGAAAGCTGCCGGTAGCCATACTATACAGGCGAATTCCCGGCAGTGTGAAACACAATAAGTATCGCACAACGGTAAGGGTTGGCTAAGGGTTGGGAGTAGAAACAACACAACATCATGGAAAACGGGGAAGCACTCGCAAACTTTGATCCGTTCGTCGTCCCAAAAAAGCGTGATGCGAGTGCGTCCCTTCATAATTCGGCCCATCTACAATCGTAATGTGCATATCCGAAGCCATCAGCTACTGCGGAGGCGCGAGTAGGGAAATACACGCACATTTTGCATCCAGGATGCTAACGCCAAACAGAAACTTGTCCGGAGCTGCGGTTTAGAAGTTCCACGGGGTCTATCGGTGGTATGTGAGATTCAAAAGATGGATGGTAAGATTGAGTGTACGAACCTGTGTGCATGACGCCGCAACATCTATGCATGAGTTAAGGCCGAAGAAAACCTGCTTCGTGATTTGTTTGACAAGTCTGTGCCGTTGAAGACCAAGTCGAGTAGATTCTCACCCAGGACCTCCATAACATGTATAAGTGTGTACCGTTGGGCTTTTTGTGCTCAAACTATTGAGGAAGCCGATGACATGGGAATATCCGGGATGGACATGCGATGACGATGTAGGTGGGTTGGGGTTTGACGACGTAACGAGTCTCTCCCTAGTAATGTTGCTATGACTTGCAACTAATGCCTTTTTTTTCCAAGTAAGAAATTAGCAAACAATGTCAAGTGACTCAAGTTATGGATGGGAATATGTAGACTACTAACCTCGTCTTCAATGTCCTCCAAAAGCGCCTTGAAAGTTCTCTTCGAATTGAGCCTGCCACAATGGCAAATAGTACATAGGTCGATTGACAGGATGCACCTGTCGTGAGGTGGCTGTTAAGAGCGTATCATAAAACATACTTTGGGCAAGAACCAGGAAGATGTACCTCCGAGACTTCCTTCGCCACATTATGGCTCGCGTCCTTCGAGTCTGGAAGTCTTCCTGACGCGTGGAGCCAACCCGCTATGAAGAAGAATCGGAAAACAAAGCAAACTCACGTTTTCCTTGAACGGCTCGTCTTTCTGATGTTGCTGGCCCATACAAAAACGCCAGAATTTCATGCGTTACATGGGCTATGAGCCCTGGCGGTTACACCTGCAGATTGAAAGTCCAATCCAAATGGCCCCGAACGCGTTTGGTCCATGCGTGGCGCATGGGCACTAATTCAGATAGTATTCCTGCAAGGCCGAGAAGGGGCGATGGGGTTTCTGGTCGTGTTATGTAGGTGGCGGTAGCTGATCAAAATGTTGAACAACCAATGGCATCACCGGCCCGGCTTCCTTCCTTCAACCACACTCCACTACTTTCAACGTCAAAGATGCTGGACAGACGAGCAATGGGCAAATCCGTCTAATCCAACGTAGAACGCGCCAAAATCGTGCTTCAGCTCTCCAAGCAAGGCTTGGCTCTACTACCGGAAAACAGAACATCCTCAGACTCCGATCGATTTTACCAATTACCACACGGTGCTGAAGCCCGACGCAGCGTTCAAGCAGATCGACTATGTTGTGCGAGGAGGCTGCGAAATATGGGTTCGAGGTGAGTTCATGTTATTACCTCTTCCAGTTGCGATTTACGATTGATTTAATTTGAATCCACAGAGTTGTTGTGTAAATGGTAGTGTATTTTCAAATTTACACCCTCGGAACGCCTCAAAACCTACCTCACGACTGCAGGACACAGCCTAGTTCGTTCTTTCTCCCATTCCTATTCCTCTGAACCAACCTACACCCCCACAGTGAAGCATCACAAGCTATGACCGACGGCGCATTAGAAACGACGCCGCCTCCTATCCACCCCGCCCACCTACCGCCAAGTTTACCTCCACCTCAATAACGCCATAGCTGTCAGGCATCCTCACCCGCCAAGACATCATCAAAACCTCCTCCTCACGCCAGATCTATGACAAGAATCCCATAGAAATCCTGACTGCATGCGTATGAACTTTTGTTAGAATTCGTGGAAACGACCGACTGACGAACCATCTTGAAGTCCGAGCGACAAGAGCGCCGAACACGTCTGAACATTTGCAGAACCCCGTTAGCCTGAATGTGACTCGTCCTTTGAATGTCAATTCCGTTTACACAAAAATAACCTCTCATCAGATCATCAGCCATGAGGATAAGGCGCGGGTGATACATTGTGGTAATGCTTTCTGTTACTTTTCAAAGCATCTTCACAGCGATAGGTCGATTTTTAGCCGCAAAAAACGACCTTCCGACTGGCATCTCTCCCCAATATAATCTCGCAAAATAGTGATTTTCCTTATCATGAGCGCTCCGTGATAGAAGCGACCGAAACTGGCGCCCGAACCTTCTGAATCTCACGACCGATGGCGATTGACTCACGGCTGTGTGACAACTTAATTTCCCACCGCAGAAGGTATAAGTAAATGCGCAATCGTGAGATTCGAATCGTCCAACTCCTGTTGCCCCCACCCACCACGATCAAATGTCATTCCAGTTCCTTCAAAGTAAGCATTCCATTTTTCGTCCCCTAGCTGGTCCTCCTTGACTGAAGCATGTACGCCAGGGCTTATCGGACCCGCCCTCGTAACAGTAGGTGTTGCGACGCTACTCCCGGTAGCAGGGTTAGGCTTGTTGACCGTTCTGGGATTCGGAGCAGGTGGCATCGTTGCTGGTACGTTGTGCGAGTTCACCAACAGGGTTGATCAACTGCGTGATCAGAGGAATGATTTGAATCTTTTACCCCCAGGGTCTTTGGCTGCCTCAATCCAATCGGCAGTCTACGGCGCGTTCACGTGTGGCGTATTCGCCACCTGTACGTCTATTGCCGCAACCGCCGCCGCTCCTGCTGCTGGGGGCATTGTAGCCTCAGTTCTCTCTATGGTTGCGGGTCTGGGTCTGTGGCTCTGGTAAGATGGGGAGAAGGAAGATAGGCAGAAGTTGTACAGTTATATCATTGCGGCGTTTCTTGTGATTGGCTCTTAGCTTCAACTCCAGCCGCCTACATCTTTTTTCTTGATTTTCCATTATGCAATTTTTAGTTTCATTATGCTACCCAATTTCTACCTATATGTAAATGTATGCCCACCTATGCCGTGCTTGATGTGAAAGAACAGTGACAGACGAGTGAACAACTTCAAGTCGTGAGCGCGTGAGCCTCAATTCGTCGAAGTCCGTTGAAACTCCGACATCATGTGATCATGTTGAATTTTTCCAACGTGGAAATTCATTGTTCTTCCTTGGTTCTTCCCCCCCACCACCGATGGATCCAACTGAGAAGTTGACGAACGGCCTTCCCTCCCTCGACGAGCGGCCTCGTCCATCGACCAACGGCTTCCTCCTTCGCTCAACGAATGGTCTCCCCCCTTCCTCGATGAACAGTCTCCTCCCTTGGTTGTCATGTCATTGATGGCGACGTGGCCCTCGACGAGCCTTTTCTCTTTATGAACAGTCTCCTTCCTCCCTCGATCAACGGCCTTCTCGATGAATGGTTGCCTCCCTCCCTCGACAAACGGTCTCCTCTCCCTCCCTCGACAGACGTCCTCCTCTCCCTCCCTCGACAGACTGCCTCCTCATTCCCTCGACGAACGGCTTCTCTCTCCCTTTCCTCGATGAATGGTCTCCTCCCTCCCTCGACGAATGGCCCCCTCTCTGGACGAACGGCCTTCTCCGTCCCTCGACGAACTGCTTCCTCCCTCCCTCAATGAACGACCTCTTTTCCCAATGAATGACCTCCTCTCTCAACAAACGGTCTCCTCCCTTCCTCGACGAACGGTCTCCTCCCTTCCTCGACGAACGGTCTCCTCTCGTGCGTTAGGTAGACTGGCTCACGGAGCACCCTCCCTGGATGAACGGCCTCCTCTCTCGACGAATGGTCTCCATCCTCCCTCGACCATCTAGGTAGACTTGCTCACAGGGTAAATACTACTGTCGTAGCTGTACATTAGGATTATTGAACATGTTACTATGGATCATTGAATGTCTTTTTTTTTTTTTGCTTTCACTATCTTTACAAGTTATCTTTGTAAGAAATAATCTGGAAAGAATAAAAGGAAAGAGGCAGGAATCATACGGAAATCCAGTAGAAATCCATCCAAAATTACACTGTTGATTTCTTGTAATTACACCCAAAATTACCCAGGAACCGAATCAAAAATTGGAAGTTGAGAAATAGTGGTAATTTGAGGAATTTCGGACAAATTTTCTGCCATATCCCAGGATTTCCATTCTCCATTTTTCCTGATGCATTGTGGGTAACATGATACCCTGTGACAAATAGGTCGATTGAGAGGATACATCTGTCGTAGGTGGCTGTATGGTAGAGCAGGAAGACGTATCTCTGAGACCTCCTTCGCCATGGCATGGCTTGCGTCCTTTGAGTCTGGCAGTCTCCTGACGCCTGGAATATCAGGAAGAGAAGTTGGAAATCAAAGCAAACTCACACACTCAAAGCCAGAATTTCACCTGTTGAATGAGCTATGAGCGCTGAGCTCTCGAGCTTCAAATTCAGCCAATTACTTGGGAGATTAGAGGATGGCAGGCTTCGTAGAACAAAAAGCCAGTGGGCAGCCTGCAGGAAGGTCGAGTTTCGAGTTGGATTAAAGTTAGGTCCGACAGGCACTCTTAACTCCGACACGCGCGCTTAAATTGTTCTTTCCGTAATCTCACCACCCATCGATGGTTGAACCGCCTTCACCATTGCTAAAGTCGAGGATTCCCAGAAAGACCATCATGATTGACTACTACCTGTGAGAGTCTTTTGTATATGTATCTAACTTCTGAACACCATCGTTCACTTGCAGACTCTTCCAAGATGATGGAGAATGTGAACCTTCCGACTTTCATTGTCCTCTTCGAAAGGGAATCATTTGTTATAGCCGGGACGGTACAATATTCGAGCACAAAATCCATTCCTCTGGAAAAAATGAGGTTGATTCATATGCCAATCATTGAGAAAGTTGTGTATAACTCACTATGCCTTGAAGCCACGAATAATTGTCCCGAAACATCCGTCGCGGCATCTCAGAAAAATTAAGTTCATCCCCATCAAAGGCAATCGGATCCTACTACTCGCAACGTATTCGGGAGGGACAACCTATCACCTACTATCAATTTACGAAATCCGCTCCGATAACCGTATTGGTCCTATTCTGTGGTCTTTCAACAGTAGCCACGTTGATGCATACTTCGATATTTTTGGTTTGGAGCTGATAAAATCCACCAAAAATGCATTGGGAATCTCTTTTGGGAAGCGGTTCAATGACCATTGGAAACTGTTCGACATCTCTACTACTGGAACCGACGCCTTGGATGATTTTCCTCTAATTGAGTCCGGAAGAATAGATTTTGATCCAAAGCCCAAGTCGAAGCGGGAGTTCGAACGTAATCTCAGTATGTTCGAAGTCTTTATGTTGAACCTCCTCTAATGTGTTCTCCAAGCCAAACTATCCCCTGACAGGCACATTCTGTTGAATGTTGATTATGACCCTTACAAACGACACAGCGAAACAATTGACATTCACCATTCGGATTCTGGTGGCACGAACAATATGGACTTTTCCTTTATTACCCGCATGTCTATTCCCATTCCCAGGGTCTCAAAAACATTTGAGAACAGCCCACCATCAATTACATTCTCTGCCGATGGGTCCAAGTTTGCTATGTCTATGGGGCACGGCAGAGTGTCTGCTTGGGACATCCGAAACATTGAAGTTCCTTTAAAGACATGCATGGACTCAGTCCCAAAGTCCAACTCCTATGGTGCAGGTTACCTTCAATTCAGCAGTGGAAAATTAGGAAAGGAAGTTCTTGTATTTGTGGAGGTATGTCTGATGTTCATATTCTAATATCCCTCGGGTCTGAATCTCTT
Organism: Laccaria bicolor S238N-H82; assembly: GCF_000143565.1. Taxonomy (NCBI): domain Eukaryota; kingdom Fungi; phylum Basidiomycota; class Agaricomycetes; order Agaricales; family Hydnangiaceae; genus Laccaria; species Laccaria bicolor. The sequence goes on from NW_001889897.1 coordinate 378,612, forward strand.
AGCATAAATATTCTCAGTCTCTTGCATTCATTCATGTGATCGATGCGACGTCATTTGAGACAGAAGAAATTCTTCCCGTAAAGTTAAAATACGGATTAGCAGTGTGTGCGCTTTTCTTCGATCCAAGTGGGGAGACTCTGTATGTTGAAGTTATCGGAACACTCTACGAGTGGGACCTGCGGAAAAATGAGACTGGTCCTGAATGGTGGATTGGGGAAGAGTAGTTCACCTCGACTCGGACAAGAATACTTTTTATTACACCATTTGCGGTTCATCAGAATAGCTTACGAGGGTTCAAGCAAAAGAAGCGTGAAGGAGAAGAGACTGAAATTGGATTGACCTCGGTTCAGGTATCGGCAAAGAAACCATGTTGAACACCCAAGATCAAGCGAGCAAACTCTGTGAGCTTGGCCATAGTGCGTTGGGCAAACGAAGTTTGTTCCAAAAGGGGAGGAAGCCCCATTTAAGGCGTAGAAACCCGTCGCGGAGGCTGGTGTCGCGGGCGCAGGTACGACCGCCGACGGGAAAGGGGGTGGGCGCACACCTCAGACAGGGGGTCGCATAGTAAGTGTACCAACGGGGCCAGTGGGGTCTAGGAGCCGGGATTCGCTTCTCTACCGTCCAGCTTTCTCTCCAACTTAAACTTGCTCCGTCTGCCTCGGACGTAATCTCTCTATATCTTGTAAGATACAGGGATTTCTTACACATTCGGTTTGTTCTAACGAAGTCCCCTCAATCCGGGAGCCATCCAGAAGGAAGAACGTCGGACGTGGTGGTGATTGGTGAAATTTGAAAGAGCAGGTTACAAAGTCCCCCGCCAAAGCAACAAGTTGTCATCATGCCACCATCATCCACATCGCCAACAGCACCTAACAGCAACTCCTCCTCTTTCAAATTTCTCGGAGCCTTACGGCGGCGCGATGCTGCAGGAATTGCACGTAGTAAGACGTGAATTACGGCGGGTACGCTAATACTCTGAGTCAAGGTGAGTTGTATGTCGATACCGAAAGATCAGGTTGCCATTTACAATGTATTCAGTTGATTCTGAACAGAGTTGCACCCAGAACTCATGTCAAGCGCGTATAGTCAAGAACGCCTCTGAGTCAGTTTCCTATCTCGCAACCTAAACACGCGCCTCATCCTACTCTGCGTCTTCTACTCCCTATGGCGGTCCGTTTGGGTAAGTATTCCCAGACTTCATGTGTCAGCGCGCAAAAATGTACGTTGTGCGCAAAACTATTTGTAGTGTTGCGCAAAAGTAATGTCACTGCGCGGAATCATTACTATACTTGCGCAGGATTAAGTACAGTGCGCGCAAATGTTGATTATGCGCGGAAAAGTTGATACGCCTGCGCAAAATTATATTTGGTTGCGCGGAAACTTTAACTACATGCGCCAAAACTTATTGACATATTTATGTGGTGCTCATAAATATTATCAAGTGCCGCAAAAACTCTTATATGTGCGCGTAAATTATTGGTTCCCTTGCGCGGATTTTTTGGGTTCCTTCCATTTTAGGAATGCCGTGGTGCCATGATTAGGTAATTGATCTATTGTTGGCAGCCTCAGCGGAGTTTGAAATAAATTGACATGAGACAATATTCCAGCCGTTTTCATAACGATAGGCCTAATCTCGACCAAATACATGTACAGGCGGAATCTAAAATTGGACGTGTAAGTTGTCGGATGATGACTGAATTTAGTATAACTGTACACTGACTGGGCAAAAAGAATGTCCCATCATTTTTTGGACAAAGTTAGTCCTGTAACGCAAGAACCAAACATTTTGAGAACTATAGTCTGGTGTATGAAACATAGCCAAAAAGGTGTAGATTGTACATACCAAGTCTGGGGATGAACAAGTGAAAAGTCATGATAAGGCAGGGAATTGACTGTGACAAGTGCCAAAAATGGAATGTAACAGAGTGGGAAATTCTGAATGACTGCAACCTACTGAAAGCAATTCACAACTTGAGGAAGAGATATTTTGAACACTGGATCTCCTTGCTATTGTTATAAACTTCATAAAGTCTCTGGGCTAGAAAATTTTATATCCTCCTCTAAAAGGTAAATTTGAACCTGTTCTCCATTTTATGTATTTTTCACTCAATATATTTGTTGGAATGAGGTAAAATGACTCCCCATCAATGTTTGTAGTGTGTATAATACAAAAGGTTGGTAGAAATATTAAAATGAACATTGCATGATGTCCGTAGAAGCTAATTTCCAGAGTTTTTCTGGAAGGAAACAAGTATCTACAACATTGGTCCTTCTTTTCTGCAAGAAGAAAAAATGCTACCATCCTTTTGAATTGATCCATGGAGACTCAGGATGTCTTTTAAACAATGCCACAAGTATAGCATGATAGCAAATAAATTTACACTAGGTATAACTTGAAAAGTCCCAAATAAAAGTACATCTTGCATAGAGCAAGAAAGGTGTGGGGTCTCAGATCCTTGTATAAATAGGACCTCTGTTTATTTCTTTGGGATGGTGTTACTAGGCATGAGAAGTACCTG
>NW_001889897.1:381767-387167 GCF_000143565.1 Laccaria bicolor S238N-H82
CTTGTTCATCCCCAGACTTGGTATGTACAATCTACACNCTTTTTGGCTATGTTTTATACACCAGACTATAGTTCTCAAAATGTTTGGTTCTTGCGTTACAGGACTAACTTTGTCCAAAAAATGATGGGACATTCTTTTTGCCCAGTCAGTGTAGATCTACTGTGCTCGTCATCCCTGAAATATATGCTGATTTTCGTGGACATGATTAGAATTCGAGGTCCGACTGTATCTGTAATTTTGAACTTTTGGCCTATCGTTATGAAAACGGCTGTCATAATTGATCTTCTTTTACCAATCTTGTCTTATGATATCTTCTCTGCCCTTCAATTTTGAGAATTCTTGGACTTGGGGGGGGGGGGGGGGTTTCCAGGAGATGTGGTTGGGTTCCTATAGGATAGTCCCACTCAGGCAACCACCTAGGTTCATTTTTTGTTGGAATTCCAAGCTCATCATGTTCATAGAAACAATGATGCATTGCTCCATAGTTATTCCTCCATCATTCCATTGATCATTTTGTGCCTCATGTGATGATAATCATTTCAAATTAGACTACATATTTAGGAAGCTAATTACAGTATGAAGACCTCGTGCGTTTGTGAGGGTCCCCCTTCAACCTGAATGCTCACAACAACCTGAGCATTTCAACATTTTTATCATGTCATGATTCCAACTATACTACTTTCACTCAATGTAATGTATGCTGTTCAAATTGCACAAAAAATAAAATGTGTGTATTATGACTTGACCTGTGTGTATAACTTGCCCTGTGTGTGTAACTTGACCTGCATGTATTATAAAACAACTCATGTTTACAAGAAAATTGTGAACTTGCATGTATATTATCTTTATGTTCCATGTTATAATTTACAAATGATGTCTTTAGAGGGCATGTGACCCATCTATTGACAGAAATTTCCTCCTCCACAGACTGGGGCATCATTCACTAAGATAGAACAAAGTTAAATACCATAAGTGTAGATAGATGTAAGCGTACTGACCAAATTTTAGAGGCACAGGACACACTGTTGTCACTGCATCTGGCATCAGTACATAGTGGATGACACCAGTAAACAAAGCCAAACTTTGGGACCTACATCAATATGTGGCTTCACAGGCTGGGGCGTCACTAACTAAGGTACGAGGTCACCAGGTATTGTAAGATTATCTATTTTTGAGTGTCTCTAAAAAAAATTGGAGGCACAGGCTGTTCCCAGTCCAATATCCAATACTAATACAGTTGCGGACAACTAAAGTCAACAAATTTATAGATTGATTTATTGAGACTGGTAGGGATTTTTTAAAAGTCCGAAAACCATCAGAATAGGCAGGAATTGAGTAGATCTTTCAAATGGTACAAGCCGATTTCCCAAAAGTGAAGATTTGTCAGAAAAAAGGTCCAAAATTTTGGCGCAGGCCCAAAAAAATCGATAAAATCTCGAAAAAGTCATTTTTGGATAGATCTTGATGAGTACTATCACAATCCACCGAAAAAATAAAAATAAAATAGATCCTCCCCTTTGAAAAAAATTGCTATTACACTGCCCAAACCTAGAGTAAAAAACATTGTAACCTTGCACGCCTCCAAAATAACCCTTTTTTGACTTCCATTCCATCAGTGACATCATTTTCTCAGAGCTGTCAGACTGTCAGTGAGGGAGATGATGAGGAACTGATCACAAGATCTCAAGAGTCACCTCATTGCACAAGAAAAATGAGGCAAGTGAAGCTGAGGATTCAGGAGAAGAGATGGATATGCAGAGAGTAATTGGGATGAGCTTGATGAGCAGGATTTTTTTGAGAGACTGGCTGAGATGGCAATGTAGGATGCAAAAAAATTGGCTCAAAATTTTGGCGCAGCCAAAAACTCGTGGGAATAACATGAAAACACCATTTTTGAGCTCCTTTTGCCTGTCCAGTTTCAGATCTGTCATCAGATTTCCGTCAAAAAATCTGGTTCCTGAGATACTCAATTTGTTGACTTTAGTTGTCTGCAACTGTAAGTCCTTCAGGCTGCATGATGTGATGCAGGCACCTGACCTGTGACCATTCATCACTTTGTTTATTATTATTATACAAGCTTTAGACCTGTGCCTACAGCATCCATCTCTTGGGAATCCCTACTTGCAAATGGGCTTTCACCCACTCAATTTCTAGTCTGTTCAGTATTGCCCCACCTCATACACTTGTCCCTTTGCATTGATCCTTCCACATATACTACTTTCACCTTCCCTTTCACATAAATTAGAATGCACCACTAATAAACACTCTTTTATTAAATCTTTTGTGTGAACCTTCAAGTTGGACAACTCAGAATGTCAGCACCCAATCAACACCAATAGTTGTTTTGACATGGAAAAGTCCTGTGCCTCTGATTTTTTCCCCAGACACTCAAAGATAACTCACTTTACAATTCCTGGTAATGCTGTACCTTAGTGAGTGACGCCCCAGTCTGTGAGGTGACATATTTAATGTGCATGCCTTGACATCCCAGAGTTTGACTTTGTTTACCTGCATTGTCCACTAGAGGCAGCAAGAGTGTCAATGCCAGAGGCTGTGACAACAGCATGTTCTGTGCCTCTAAAACTTCATCAGTACACTGCTATGTCTATACCCTTGTAGTTTGTAACCTTTTTTTTACCTTAGTGAGTGATGCCTTGGTCAGTGGAGGGGGGGTTTTCATTCCTGCTACATTAGTAGTGGGTTTTATGGTGTGACCTCAACTGAAAAGAAAATCATGTGCCAAATTTTCCCATCACACTTTCATCTCAATGTAAAAGCCCACAGAAAGGTCACATTTTCTACCCTCACGTATTTGACCACGACAACGATAGGTCTTTGTACAAGTGTAATCCAATGTGCTGTGATTACTGTTTAGCTGATTAAGCGTGGGAGCTGGTGCATGAGAACAAGAGTGTCCAGGTTGGACAATTGTTTACATTTACTAATGTATGTAACAGTCTTTGTTGAGTATGAAAACCCAGCTGCAAGGAGCTGGCCGAAGGCCGAGTGACAAGCAGCCATTGTAATTCAAATCAGAATGAACTTAAATACTAAAACCTAGCCAAGTTGAAAATTGCTCTTCAGGCCATGCAGCCTTTATCCCAGGTAGCAACTCTATATTTCCTCTACATTAGTATCGGCTGTTGTCAATAAGCCAAACTGTGAGGGGAAAAAATTATGGTTTGATATTTCAGGTAGTCTGCTAATCATTTGTGTTGGTAAGAAGAGTACTACAATATCCTTATGTACAGACATTCATATCTGTGTGTATTTTAATTTTTGTGACAATCTTGTGAGCAGTATATATGAAATGTGGCTGGGAGAAGCTGGGGGCCGAAGTCTGAGCGATGAGCAGCTTTAAATTACTTGTATCTGATAAATAGAGTAAATATTGAGACCATTTAACCTGGCCAAGTTGAAAATGGGCCATACTGGTAGTGGGCCATGCGGCATGCCGCCCTATGTGGTTATTGGACAGAAGGGTCACATGCTCTCAAAAAGTTGAAATACACAGGGACAAATGTAAAACACGTGCACACACAACTTTGGATTCAAACACGAATGATTACAGTAATATACATGCAGGGCAAGTTATACATGCGGGTAAAGTTATAATACATTTTTTGTGCAATTTGAACAGCATATGTAATGTTCATCAAATATCGTGACCAGCAGCCAGATAACCCATGGCAAATTGGGATGTAACAATATTTGAACACGTCAATTTATTTCAAACTCCGCTGAGGCTGCCAACAATAGATCAATTACCTAATCATGGCACCACGGCATTCCTAAAATGGAAGGAACCCAAAAAATCCGCGCAAGGGAACCAATAATTTCCGCGCACATATAAGAGTTTTTGCGGCACTTGATAATATTTATGAGCACCACATAAATATGTCAATAAGTTTTGGCGCATGTAGTTAAAGTTTCCGCGCAACCAAATATAATTTTGCGCAGGCGTATCAACTTTTCCGCACACAATTAACATTTGCGCGCACTGTACTCAATCCTGCGCAAGTATAGTAATGATTCCGCGCAGTGACATTACTTTTGCGCAACACTACAAATAGTTTTGCGCACAACGTACATTTTTGCGCGCTGACACATGAAGTCTGGGAATACTTACCCAAACGGACCGCCATAACTCCCCTCTAGACACGGAAACCATAGCCGAACGGATGAATGGCAGAGCATCATGTATCTACGCGGGTCATACGACGAAGCCATTGCGTCACCAACCAATTCAACCCAGCGCAAGTAAATACACCCATTCTCCTCCCCCGACCAACATCACCAGCAAACAAACTATCTCCCGAACAGCCAACGAGACACCGCCTTTTAGCGCAGACGGGAACCGACGTCGACGTCCGAAACTACATGACCTTCATCCTGCCAAGTCTGAAACTGCGGAGAGTGTTTCTGTAATACGGAGTTGAGGATACGCGCAGCCCCGCTTACTAATACTTGACTTATATCTGTTTGTATTGGCATTAGCACACTTAGACATTAACCATCATTCATCTTGCTACCAAGCTCGCGTGAACCGTGTCCGATGTCCACTGCTGGTAAGACCAAAGGGTGAGCACCCTTCACAATGCTCCCTCCTCCACAGGATACGAGAGCCCGCACTCTGGGTTAAGGAGTATCTGCCTAGGATTGCTAGGCAACCGAGGAGACGAGCGCACTTCAAGAGTCGCGTTCTCTCCTCTTATATATTCTTCAAGTCTATTCTACGACATCACTACTACGGTACCACGAGACTCTCATCGCACGAAGTCCCCGTATGCACTGAGGTTTCACATTGGTGGGGGCACCGCGGACTTCACATTCGATGTTGAAGTCTCGCCTCGGGAGAATTCGGAAGCGGTACTCCGATCACGCCATCGGGAGTGTGACGCGTTACATACCGCCTCCATCGACTCCCTAGTGTACCAACCATTACCCATTCCCTACTCGTTGCTGAGCGCAGTTCTTCCTGCGTTCGCGCGAGGATGTCCAGGAGCGCTGCTACAGCGTTCACGGCTATTCGACTCCCTTCGGCTATCCAGATCCTCCGGATTACCGTAGTCGTTTAGCCCCTGCGAGATCTTTCACCCGACACCTTCACCCGTTCAGTCTACCCCTCTCCCAACCGACTCATTCCGACTTAGCTATGCCACGAGTCTTTCGGATGAAGGATCTCCCTCGATCAGCGTACCAACGAGCCGGCAAGAAATTTGCAATCGATTAAGGGGCCACTCGCGTATTTAAGAGATGACACAGTAGTTCCGTCTCTCTCAGCTACACTACCATGGCTACCCCATCCCAATCCAATGCCGATCTCGTTGACTCCACCGACAAACCCAAACCTACCGGCCGCTCAACTAGAGCAGCCTCCAAAAACCTTCAGCTTGGGAA
>NW_001889897.1:392469-393553 GCF_000143565.1 Laccaria bicolor S238N-H82
GGGAGCAGATCGATTGGCTGCCGCAGATGCAAGGACTCGCAGAGCTAATAAGCGCAGCAAATTCCCAGTTACTGAACCAGAAGTGGGAACTACGCCTGTGACGGAGGGACTCCCTTCATTAACGGAGCCTCCACCCACGGAAATAGTCGAAGAGATGGTTCCAGTCACGGAGCCCCCTCTTATCGAAGACGAGCTGCCCTTTCCGCTTGATGATCACTGGACCTACCCGATAGGAGTAAAGCCCACTTCGTCAACATTTGACGACGAATGGCTGAATAAACCTCATCTCCTCGTGGCTATGAAGCCCTCAGTAATCGCTACTTTCGCGCAGGGTTACCCGCAGGACAAGTACTTCGCTCCCAAATATATAGAGGACATTCCCAATCCAAAGACAGTCATCACTCCCTCCCACTTCCGCAAAAGCAAGAATGGTTTACTCTACTTCATAGATGCGGATTGGTCCGCTAGACTCTGCGTTCCGGAATCTAGGATACATTTCGTATTGAAATGGATCCACGATTCCCCTTATGAGAGCGCACATGCAGGACCACGTCGATTCTTATCTAGGCTTCGAGAGTTGTTCTTCTGGCCCTCTATGCATAAAGACGTAATGGACTATACTAAGTCCTGCGACACCTGTCAGAAAATCAAAATTGATAGACGCGCGCAAGCCGGCAGCCTTCGACCCTCGCATATTCCAGCGAGGCCCTTCTCCACAGTCTCTCTTGACCTCATCACGGGCCTACCTTCGTCTGGTGAAGAAGGCTACACCGCTATCTTCGCCGTAATCGACAAGTTAACCAAATTTGCTATCTTCCTGCCAGTTCACGAAACTATGAGCCAAGAGCAGTTTGCAGATCTATTTGTGGAAAGAGTAGCCAATGTCTATGGTTTACCTGAGCGCATCATAGCCGACCGCGATAAGCGTTGGTCCACTGCGTTTTGGAAATCCGTAGTAGCGAATTACGGCAGTGTCATGGCTCTGTCGTCGTCGCATCATCCCCAGACGGATGGGCAGACTGAAATCCTTAATGCCACGATAGAGCAGATGCTGAGGGCGTACGTTGCTTCGGATCGCACGTCT
>NW_001889897.1:396540-432773 GCF_000143565.1 Laccaria bicolor S238N-H82
CAGCACGCATCAAGTACTTCCCCCTTACTAGGGCTGGACTTCTCTAGCTATGGAGCTGATCCTCTCGATATGGTAGAAGTGGACCCTCGTCGTGTAGCTTGGATTCGACCCCCTCCAGTCATGAGTCCTCTGAAAGGCAAATGGGAGAAATGGGCGGAGAAAAATGTGGAGGGTGAATTATTTGTGACAAGAGTGGGACGTTCTTACGCTGACTTCCACGGTGTCTCATACTTCGACCGATCTCGTAATCGGGAAATCATCCTATTGAGCGACGCACCGATACTTCCTGGAGCCATCTCGAAGACCGAAATATTCGGACTCCCTTGTCCGCGACACTTACATTTCGCAGAAGTACCCCAGAATAAGACACCGCGACCCGCCAAAGCGTCGTCATGGCTGTACTTGACTAAGGACCCAACTCCTGGGGATGTGGGCATGCAAGCAAGGCGTCCTCATGCGGAGGATCTTCCTTTCAAGGACGAATTCAGGACTGGCGCGTCTACTCAACCATCACCACCACCCAGCCCTGGTAATCCAGCGCCACCGCCTCTCCCTTTGCTCTTCAATCCTCTCGACTCCCCGGAGATTGGGGGCGTTCCAGATAGCGAGCGCCCTGTTTCTCCCGTGGACTCCTTGTTGGGATCCCCCCCGGAAGTAGATTGGGGCACAGACCTTGACGAGCCAATGGGACCGCACATACCATCCGAGGCTGCTGAAGACGTAGAGATGGGTACTGTGGACCTGGGAGACGTGCCCTCTCCTCTTCGGAGCCTTCCTAAGTCACCGACAGTCCCACCCCCTACTGTATCCGTTCCCAAACAGCCTTCGCCAACTCCCTCCCCAAGACATCGAGCCGCCTTCGAACCCTCAACGAGTGCGCCCGCACCTGGTGCCCCTCGCTGGAGCCCTTCTCGACGTGGCGGTCGTAAGCATGCGCGTCCGTTATCTCGCTCTCCAACTCCTCCCCGAAGGAGAGGAGATTCTTACCGTCCTCGACCATCCCACAATGTTCGGGAAAGCAACCGTCCCCGCTTCCAACCGCCGACGCCCACTCCTAACGCTTGGTCTACAAGCAATAACCCTTCCAGCCCTTGGGTGCAGTTGCCTAACGCAAACCCTTGGTCAGCTCCCAACACGTTCTCCGCTGGTTTAAACCCGACACCGTGGGGCCCCCCTCCTGGTTATATGCCTTGGGGTATGAACCCATCAGCCCCTCCGCCGTGGTCCGTTCATTACCCTGGTTACTATCCCTCAGAGCATGCTTCACTATCGGGTTGGCCCCCTCTGGGATTTCCTATGATGCCGCAACACAACTGCGCCTCCTGTCATAATTGCGCCTCTTGTGGTCGTCCTTCAACGTCGACTGGAGAAGGGAACTCGTCTCAGCATCCTTCTGCACCGATAGCGCCATCATTATTAGGTCGTCTCCGATCGCCATCCGCGGTAGACTCGCTTCGCATCGAACCAGTTCCCTTAGCGCAACGATTACGGGATCCAACGCCTTTAGTCGAGCGTTTACAACCACCTGCCGCTTCCTTAATACAGCGAATTCAAGGGCCACCTATGGAATTCGTTCAAGGGTCCTCTTCCAGGCCTCTACAAAGCATTCCGCCAGTACCACTGCAACAACGGCTGGCTGTGAACTTGGAAGACGGGGAAGACGATTTTCCAGAGGAGGATAGGCCCACACCCACTAGTCGTGCACGAAGGAGTCGTAGATCAGGCAGGAAGCAGCATGAGGAGGACCAGCGAAGGATCGAGGAAGGCAAGAAACCGGCAGGAAAGGGCAAGAGGAGGGATCGGCGACGGTAGGAGTCATTCAAGTCTGGATAATTCGAGTCTGCGCGCAGGGGGGCACTGTAATACGGAGTTGAGGATACGCGCAGCCCCGCTTACTAATACTTGACTTATATCTGTTTGTATTGGCATTAGCACACTTAGACATTAACCATCATTCATCTTGCTACCAAGCTCGCGTGAACCGTGTCCGATGTCCACTGCTGGTAAGACCAAAGGGTGAGCACCCTTCACAATGCTCCCTCCTCCACAGGATACGAGAGCCCGCACTCTGGGTTAAGGAGTATCTGCCTAGGATTGCTAGGCAACCGAGGAGACGAGCGCACTTCAAGAGTCGCGTTCTCTCCTCTTATATATTCTTCAAGTCTATTCTACGACATCACTACTACGGTACCACGAGACTCTCATCGCACGAAGTCCCCGTATGCACTGAGGTTTCACAGTTTCTGGTTAGCACCTTCCTCCTTCAACTCTCGTCACCCACTCACCTTTCATCAGCCTCAATTTACTCTGGTAGAGTTCTGACCGTTTCGCCTCCAACAAGACGATTGACCTGGTGAACGAGCTCTCCGCCCCGCGACAAACACAAGTCTCTGGAATAGGAGACTACAAGTGCCAAGTCACGTTAGAGCAATACGTTCAGCTCGGAGCGGCTCGACGAGGTTGAGAAGGAGTCGAGGAGAGGCTGCGACTTGAATAGGATGCAAGCTGAGATTGCGCTCGGCGGGTTGGAGAAGGCTTCCAAGGTAAGCTCTCGCACTACTATTGCGCTCATTAAGTTGGAGATTGACGGGCTGTGTGCAGGCTTCTTTGCCCCTGGCGAATTTCATAGTTACAGATAGTCATTAAATAAGGTGAGCGCGTGTACGAGCTTTGATATCTTCTCCCCCTGATTCTTTGGTTGAATGATAGATCATGTATTGACTACTAAGAGTAATCTCATCAACTATAGTCCCACCATCCTAACTACCGCTTGCGATCAAACAACACCCTACTCATCCAGATACGAAATCACACTATGCCCCGAATATCTCCCTCAAAGCTCTCTCGACCATCTCGATGAACCGTTGGTGGTTAAGAAACTCTGCCATAGATTACTGGAACCCTGTTCCTTAACTCAAACGGACAATCTCGAATAAACGCCCGTGAATGCTCATGTTCCGACGGTTCATGTCGTGCAGCTATGCGTCGAAGACCGGGTGTCTAATTTTTTGCGGAATGGTGAGATTCGGAGTGGAGTTTTTGACCTTCTGCGTAGAGTTCTCAGCCGTTTCCGAGGACGTCTTCGACGCGTTTCATATATGAGGCGTTGGCGGACCATTTGGCGGGCCCTGATGATGGCTCGTGCTATTGGGAGTAGGTCGCGCATTCGAGTTATTTAGTAGGCTTTGGGGAAGCGGTATTGGGTTTTTGAACTGGTGGTTAAGTAGGTCAGTAGTTGGGAAAGGGGGAGGAAGAGGGTACCTTGTCGATGCTATGTTCGTATTGTTGAACATACAGTGCTAACCTGAACTTGAAGGTAATTTAGGCATGGTACCCTTCACCGAGCCACCACGCTGGACCCTCTCTTGCCTGAAGTGTCCATTCGTAAAGTGTTCCTTTCCACTCAATATACATTATTTCACCATCCGGATCGAAGAAAAGTGCGCTCAGACGTATGGGCCTGGGGTCATATGAGTTCGATATGAGTAATGGGTTTCTTTGTTCCAAGTCGAGTGTCTCCTCGATCTCAAACGATGCTGGGTCAATGAGGTGAAGACGGATAGTAGCGCCTTTGGTCTACAGGCAACTTCTTTAGCATGAAGAAAATAACGCCCAAGCAAGGTTGACTTACCTCCACGAATGCCAAAACTTCTCCGCCGAGAGTTCCGCTACTAAATTGCAGAGAAACCACCCTAAGCACATCGTAATCAGGCTCTTTTACCATCAAGGGAATTTTATTTCGAACATCCCAAACGGACAGTGTGCCATCATTTGCAGCAACAGCAAACTTTGACCCATCGGCAGAAAATGCAGGTGGTGGGAAAGACCAACGGTAACGTATTGGTCTTGTTTGGGGAATTGGCACCTGGGTAATCAAATTGAATCTAGAATTGGCCGAGCCGGAGTGTAACATCGCAATCGCTTCCGTGTCAGGAACTTGTCTCACGCAAAGAATCCGCCCATCGGGAGAACATGCAAAGTCGGCAACTTTAAAAGGGTGTGTTAGACTCGGAGCAAACTAGCATTTCCAGCAGATTTACGACAAACCTGGGGCTATGATCCTGCCATACAAGTGAAGAAGCTCAGCCTCATCAATCAGAAGGTGACGATAACGTGCATAGTCGAAGTCCATTGCGAGTAGCTGCATTTGACGTATGCAGTCGTTGTCAAATGTAATGCCCAAAATATTCGCAGGCGACCTCAATGGCTTTAAGTCATCGAGATCTGGTTTATCCGAAAAACCGCGGTAGGTCCACAAAGTAGGGCCAACACGGTGGTCGCAGATTTCGTGAATTGAAAGTTCGAGGTGTGATACTTCGTTAGGCTCAAGACTCAGGGGAGCATTGCTAGGCTGTTCCTTGTCGCTAAACCATTCGTCGTCGCTCTGGAACCGGTCTAGTCTCATGAGTAGGACCCGATTTCTTTCAATTGGAATGAGCTTGAACCTCAAAAAAAGTAGTTCATACGACGGTGGGCTTTGGACACTTCGAAGGATTCGTGGCTAGAGGGTACAATACTCAGTCCACCACCTTTTCGGTGGGTAGCATGGAAGTACATCTACATACCTCGTGCTTACTAGAGCGATGAATATTGTGCTCACATAGCATACTTCCCCGTGAATAATAAAGGATTCCCTTTCGAAAGGGACATTGGAGGTTGCTGACAGGTGGATTGCTACAAAGTTGACTTGTGCTGAATTGTTTGATATCTGAATTAAAAAAGCTCTCACTTATCGCCATCACCAAGAATTGTTATCCTGGGTGTCCTTGACTTGAGGAATCTTGAATTACGCTCGCCCATCAATGAGAGTAAGGAAGGAATAGTGTGCCATGATAAGCGCTCAATATTGCGGAATGTCAGCGCAGACCCCGTGATGTAAACATAACCTCCACCTCCACAAATGGAAATGAATCAACCTCTTGGCCTAAATCCTACCTCCCACCCTCTTACCTCAAGTTTCAACCTTCGCATAGAGCGTTGCACTCACTCTCCCCAGAATACCCTCCCGAACACTCCCTGACTCTCCAACAAGTCCATCATGCCAACCTGGAATCGGCGTTGTGACCATCAAAATGACGATGTTTTGCGGACAAGCCTCGGAGCATGGTGCTGTTCACTATGAACTCAGTGGTTCTCAGCCTTGCTCTGACACGTAGTCAGCCTAGACAAGTGATGCGAGCGGACTCGGCTGCCAAAAGTTGTCTCCACTGATGTTGTCAAACCCCCAGAAAGTTGGCGACATGTCCCCGAGCACGAGCCATACCGTCGAGAAGCCGTTTTGAGAGTAAGGGGTAGCATGATAAACACGGCTCCGAGAACATCGTACGCGTCCAAGGGACTCAGTAGAAGCAGCGCCCTCCGGTTTCCATTTCAAAAACTTGGCGGTGCCTGTGACTCCCTTCGAAAGAATCCCAAGCGACAATTGAGCAACAAGTTCGCCCGCGCAAGCCCGATGTTGCGTCTTTGCTCAATGATTCGTTTAGGGTGATCGGAGCGCATCGCACCCCAGCATCAAGACATCCCAGTGTGCACAGGGGCAGATGAGATGTGGGGTGAGCAAAGATTGAATAGGTCGCCTGGATTGAGTTTGATATTGTGCAGGTAGTTGACCTGCGAGTAAGAGTCGGATAAGGGGGTATATACGCGACGATGCATAAGTAGCTCCTTCCTCGCGGCATAAAGTTTTAAATTAGCTCAGTGATTTTGTGACGACGTGGCAATGTGTGACGGGTTCTGAGAATTTGGCGGATGAGGCGGGTGCTGGGCGGGTGAGGAGAGAAGAATGACGCGGTTGGTATTGCGAGCAGAAAGAGGGAGTAGGTGCCAGTGAGTGGTGGCTTTGCTTAGGGATTCTCTTTCATGCCGTGCTCAAGAGGTCTGAGAGGCCAGCACAGGCGGCACCAAGGCGGCACCAGATCGACACCCGTTGCAAGGGAAGGATGGGCGGGACAGAGGACTCCGTAACTGTCTGCAAAAACCCGGCTGAACTTGGCCTGAACCCGTCGTCCATTGCGCAGGTCTTCTCCACAGCCGATTTCCCGGGTCCTCCGCCTCATCACCCTCCACACATCCTCCCTCCAAAACCGATCACCTCCCCTCTCATAATCACGGGTTCACGCCCCGTCCCACTGGTCATCACGCTTAGTTGCAAGACCTGCGCGAACGTGTCAACAAATTTCCTCGCACACAAAACGCAGATGACCGTTTGGTTTTGGAGAAGACTGCACAGGCGGCTGCCCCGATGCCCGAGGAGTTCTCTGATGCCAAATTGAGCGTGGCTCATGAAGTTTGAGAGGCCAACACACCTGTAAAAAGGGAAGGTCGGTGCAACAGAAGAGTCTGTCCATAATCATCCTCAGAAAGCTGCCCCGTCGTCATCCACCGCACTGATCTTTTTCAGGGCCAGCTTCCTGGGTCCTCCCTCTACATATTCTCTCTCCGGAAGCGCATTCTCACCTCCCCCCCTCGTAATCCTGCTCTGGGTCCATGTCCCTCCCCATCATTCGTCACATCCACTTGCAAGGTCTGCGCGAAGGCGCCATCACGCAGTCACACGGTGAGTGTACCGGCGGGGCCCTGATGCATGATGCTCCTACTTAGTCAGTGGGGATGTAGGAACCGGGATTCAGATTTTCACGTTGCATCCCCATCGTTGAAGGAATCCTTGCATTGGTGAAGCAGATTAGGCGGAGGGTCGACCGGAAGATAAATGGTCGAAGGTGTTTAAATATTTCGGGAAAACTCGAAAACAGGATCAGGTAGTTCCAGACACCGCCTTGGTTCTCGCACCCCACAGTAGCAGTTGTCCGCGAGCGGGCGAAACAAGCAATTTGAGCTGAGTGCAATGAGGAAGGTGGGCCTACTCCAGAACGCGAGAAGGCTGCTTCAAGAACGTGCAAAAGTTGATTGTGAAGAGTGAATGGAATTGCGGTGGAGACGAGGATAGATAGATCAACTGACCTAACTGCGGGTGAATGAGGCAGGAAAGCAAAGTGATGGATGAATTGGTGACCCAAGTCTCAACAATGAGATACACAACCAGTCAGTAATGGCAAGAAGACAAGGGCAGTCGCCTCCACGGGCAAATGAAGAGCCTGTCGCGGATCTGGTAGGTACGTTATCAGCTGCGCAGCCAGAAACGCGCACGCCAAATGGCGAGCTCTCGTACCCCTTTCTCATGAAGCTCACGTAAACCCACCCGCCCGCCTCCCCACCCAAGACCGAGCCCTAAATCGGAGCCCTTTCATTTTTCCGACAACATTGTTGTCCTCCCCCTTCTGCTTGATCAAACCACGCTTCGGAGCGGTTTCGGGTAGGCTGTCGGATCCGGATCGGAGGGGCGTGAGGGTCGTCAGTACCCGTGTGCCCCCTTTTGCGAGTGGCCGGACAAGTTGAAGGGGGACTCTGGGATGGTGGTGGTGAGAGAGAGAAGAGCCCCGAAGCAAAAGCGGTATAAGTAGCCTGCTGCGAGGATAGCCATAGTCAGGGCCATAGCTGGCTCAGCAAGGCCTTCAAGTGTTTTTGCTAGACAATATCATGAACGCGGAGTTTCGGACGATCTTTTGCGTGGCTTTGGCGAAACTGTTCGTTAAATAGTGAGGGTAAATGAATCGTGAGCCAAAGGCATTTGTGAATGGACTTTCAGAGGATCAAACTAGGATTGAAATATGTTCAAGTAAGGGAGTAGTGGGAGATATAGAGATTGCTGAGTGGATGGTTGGCGACAATTTGCTACTCCGAATCAAACGGAAGTCAGATTCTCTTTTCCTGCAACGTCCACCAACCAACTCACCTTTCCACACCGTCGACTACAAACTTTCGGAAAACTCAAGGGCGACGTTATGGCCATACTGCGTGTGTTTCACTGGGAGCATGGATGTCAGTCAACCAACAAGACGGGGCTTTGCCTAGTGGGTGTTTCTTCAACCATACTCTACTATCCTATCATTGACTCTATTATGATGTCTTCTCTCGTCAAGCAGTAGTGGCCCGCTTCAACCACATCTATGGCTTCCCCCGACACTGCAGACGACAGGACCAACGAGCTATGGGCCGAATCTATCCAATTTGACAAGAACCTGTCAACAATTCGCCCCAGCTCCTTGAACATGACTCAGCACCACTAGTGCATACGCTGGCGGCGTGCCATCGGCCACCTCTTGCTCAAACCCAACGCGACGTTGAAGCAAATCGACAAATTATTCGAGGATGGTGAGTTCATCCGAAGCTCGTAGATGTTGTCGTGACTTACACCTGAACGCTTCCAACTTGCAGAGTTGTTGCGTCAAGGCCATCTATATCAAACTGGTCGCAGTACGCCTCACTTGACTAGTATCTTTACCAAGCACTCGGCCCATCCCATGTTGCGTGGTCGGATTCCCTTTGGCCCAGGAACGACCGAATCCATTGCGTAGTTTGTCATGGCTCCTTCCTCACCCACTGAACCAACCCATGCAGCCGCACCGAAGCCTAAGGAGCCCAAGAATTCATCCTCCAATTCTCGTCACCCACCCACCTTTGATCGGCCGCAATGATACAGATCTGACGGCTTCGCCTCCATCTAGACGATCGACCTGGTGAACGAGCTCTTCACCCCGCGACGAACTCAAGTCTCTGGAACAGGAGACTCTGAAGGGACCAATTGTGTTAGAGCAATAAGCTCAGCTCGGAGGGGCTCGAAGGAGTCGAGGAGAGGTTGCGACTTTGGTATGATGCGAGCTGCGATTGCGGATTGAAGAAGGCTTATCCGGTAAGCTCTCGTACCACTGTTGTGCTCATCTAGTTGGAAATTAACGGGCTTTATGTAGGGCTCTTTGCCCCTGGCAAATCTCATGATTACGGATAGTCATTGACTAAGATGAGCGGATATCCAAGTTGCCTCCTTTGCCTGACGCTTCGGTTGAATGATAGATCATCTCTCGACTACCAACAGTTGTACCTTCAATACATTTATGAAAATACAATGTCAACGTTGAAAGTCGCGCCATATTTCAATGAGCTATGAATACAATTACAAGTATGTAATGCAGAACTAAAACATCATCTCCCTCCAACTCCCGTCACCCACCTTTAATCAGCCGCAATTTATTCTGGTACAGATCTGACGGCTTCGCCTTCAACAAGACGATCGACCTGGCGAACGAGCTCTTCGCCCCCTCAAGTTTCTGGCAGAACAGGAGACTATGAAATGACAAGTAATGTAAGAGCAATACGCTCAGCTCAGAGAAGCTTGACGAGGTCGAGAAGCAGTCGAGGAGAGGCTGCGACTTTAGTAGGATGCGAGCTGCGATTGCGCTTGGCGGATTGAAGAAGGCTTATGCGGTAAGTTCTTGTACCACTGTTGCGCTTACTATCAAGTTAAAGATTGACGGGCGTATGCAGGACTCTTTGCCCCTGGCAGACTTCACGATTACAGGATGTGCCTTGATACGGAGTCCTCTCGTCTCCCTGATGCTTCCGTTGAATGATAGATCATCTATCGACTATTAACAGTAGTCTTATTAACTACCCGCTACCAATACCGTCATCCTGACTTTCAAGTATCCTACCCACCCATTTTGACGCGTCGTTGGCGTTTGAGAAACCGCCGCAGAACTCTCCTCGCGGTTGTCTCCTTCCGCCTCGATGACGCGCCACGTATTGGATGAAGGGGCGGCGGGTCCCACTCAAGACGGACGGCCTGCGTGTGTTGAGCTTCTAGCTTTGCGCGCGCAGTGGTGGAGGGCCGTCGTTCCCTTTGGCAAAGAAGTTGTTGAGTGGACGAGAACCCGCTTTATTATCTCTTATCGACCCCACTCTCATCTTCAATAAGGTTATAACATACAATGCAACATTGAAAGTCGCGCCATATTCAAATGAGCTATGAATACAAGTACAAGTAAGTAATGCGGAACTAAATTGAATTCATTTACCCGACAACTAAGATCTCGAATTCTTCCAGGCTTTTAGAAACGCCCTGCACATTAACGATCCCCTTGTGTGCATCTAACCTCAAATATCTCCCAGGAAATGCGGCGGACTCAATGCCCACCACAGCCTTATACTGGTGGAATTCACTCTCTTTCTGGCGGATGCGGAACTTTTCCCAGGAGTGCGCTGTGTGCTGGCCGTTGACTACACCCCCGCCTGGGGCAATGAGGGTGCCCTCGGGGACGTCGGTTCCGTCCAAGCGAATATAGGTGTCATTGAAGGCCGTGGATTTGAACGACACGGTCCCGTCGTCGTTCCGCTCGAGGGAGAAGGTTTCGTAGCTGGCGACGTAAGTCTGGGTTTTGACTTGACCGCCGCCGGAGGGTTTGAACTCGTGAAGGTAGTTCGCGTCAAGGCCGACGTAGTGGTCTGGGGAGGCGACTGAACGGATTGCGACTAGGGTCATGATCTGTGATAACGGTAAGTTTTATCAACACAGACGAAGTATAGAAAGCTCACGATTTCGAGGTGGATTATTGGATACTTCAAAAGATGTAAACTGGCGCCTTATTTATATTTCTGACATACGGCATCAATTCCACTTGAATCTCGTTTTCGGTGTCGCTAATCTCCACGTTCCAACCGCGTCAACAACCCCAAAAAATCCCTCCGGTGGTTTCGAAATGCCTGAGGTCACAAGAACACAGGATATTGTTTCCGTGGTCAAGAAATTGGAAATCCGGCTGACGTTATTGCTGAGAGAACATACTTCTGCCTGTGCTCTGCACTTTAATCAACACGCTAAGTCTTCTTTGTAAAACAATCGAGAGAACCTGAAAAAAACTCACTGACACATTTAGAGGTCACTTGAATTTTTCTTTCGCGACTTTATCATCAACTCTAACACTACTCTAATCTGCCTAACCAGTGTGAGTTAGACCCCTCACGGCGGCTCACGCCGCGCCCACATCAGAACACAGTGTTCTGATGTGGGCTTTCATTCTCTTCAACTAGGGCGTAAGTCGCTTCCGCTTAAAGGCATTTAGATGTCAGCAGTTGCTGATACGAGCTGATAGGAATCACGATGGATAAGATAAGTCGGCCATCAGACATGTTTCAAGGACTCGCGTCATCCTTGTGCAATGTTCTGAGTGGAAGATGCATAGGTCAGCACTGCACTCCATTCTCAAATAAGAATATCTGATCCAAGCGGGAGAACTCTGTACACTGAACGTGGCGGAACACTCTATGAGTGTGACCCGAAGAAAAGAAGCATGGCAAGAGAGGGTCCAGAGTGGTGGCTCGGTAACGTGCTGTCCCCTGATATCTTTGAGAGTCTCTCAAGTCGGAAGTGTAAATCTCGTTGAATAATCATGAACATCTAGCTGGAAAGCACACGAGATGTAGACGAACCAGGAAGACCGAATTTGATTGCCCAAAAAATTCTAGATGCCGAAGCGGTGTGTAGGATACACTGGAGAGATGCTATTGAATGATCGTCTTTCCCAGGACTGTTCGTCAGAAACTGACTTTGGCCCTTTCCGTGGAAGATTCATCACGAGTCCTGGTGCCAGCTCAAATTTTTTGACGTCGAGGTCAATACTGAATATTCAACAGTCCCACAGACATGATTAATTGCGACGGTTATCTTGACATGCTCGCAGTTCCAATTGCACTCGGAGGATTCGCCGGTCGTCCACGCTGAGGCTTACATTGGAGACGTCGAGCGAGTCGAGTGGCAGCCATGGACTCAATTCAGGCTGCACAAATCACTTTGGTCTGATAATTGCTGGTGGCCATCCGACGTGGCCCGCTCCATGGCGTAGTTTGACTATTGAGAGAGTGAACGCTTTGTAAACTGTAGGCATAATATTCCTCGTTGGTTCAACAATTTGGATAAAAATGCTGAAGAACTCGGAACCGAGTAAGTAGTACAAAGATTTCGGAGTGCTTCAATTGAAGTGTCAGGTCGTGTCAGGGTACAAGGTAATGGCAGGTGCCTTCCTAGTTCTAGCCAGCTGGATGCTGGTTATGTATGAAAGTGGTGGTCGTTCGTCAGGCTGAGGAAGGATTGATCGGAGTCGCGCACCCGGAACAAAACAAACCTGACTCCGACTCTTACCTAGACAACTAAGTAAATCTTTTCCCTTACCCCTTCGGCGCACACCCACCCACCCCTCCATCCATCCGAGACGTGGAATAGACAATAAACGAGGGCGAAGCGTGGGATGTTGTGTCGATTTTGAGGGGTAGAGCTGGGAGGAAAGCGCTCTTTCAGGTTTGTCGTCCTCTTTTCCCTTTTAACTTGAAACTGACCAACAAGATGGTTTTGGGCGACAACCGTATATCACCCCACCTCCCTTTCAGGCCTTTGCTCCATCCTTAACGGACTCGACCCATTCGGGAGGCGTCGACTCGAATTTGTCGCTTTTCGAAATACGGGGACGAGGGGGGCAGGAGGCGCTTTTTATGATTATACGGCGCGTTATGGGGCTGTTAATGTAGGTGATGGATGGCTTTTAAGATCTCTGGGGTGTTGACACGGGTGGGGGGAAGCGAGGGGGATGGTGTATCTGACGAGTGGGTGGAGAAACTGGGCTTGAAGGGCATACGGGACCCGCCATTCATCGCGCTGAGCAATGGGCAAACGATGAGAGCGAGGATCGCTAGAACTAAAGTGCTGTTGCTGGACGAGCCGTCGAGTGAGTGCTTTTGCTTTTTGTTTCTTGCGTTTTTCTCCCTCCCTTTGTTTCCCCTTTCTTGTCCATTTTATGCCAAACCGCAATTTCCTTCCGTTTCCTCGTTGCTCTTTTTCTATTTCTGTCCCTTCCTCTGCTGCTTACCTTATTCCCTCCTCCCCCGCTTCCCCACTTTCGGCGCTTTTTTTTTCCCTTCTACTAACTCCTGCACGCACCTTCTCGGCCTCCTGGAAGAAGTCCACGCATCTCGGGCGCCAAGATTTATTATGGGGGTGCGCAAGTTTTTTTATGTTCTTTTCTATCTTCTGCGGGCTTCCTCTCATTCGCTCAAGTCGACTTTTTTTTTCCTTCCGTTTCTCCGTGTTTCTTTACATGCCATTTCTTTCGTTTCTTTTCCCTTCTGCGCCTCTGTGAGTTGAAGTAGCTATTGACATAACGATGACAGGCTGGCGAAGTGTTTAGGTCTCTTCTCCAATTCCTATATGAAGGGACTCAGACCTTGATCCTCCCATCCACCTCGTCTCGTGCATGGTGGCCCGGTCGTGTCGGTCCACATATCGGTTCATCGTGTCTCGCGGGAATTGACGTTCTAGTGTTTTTAACGTTGGCCCCTTCTCTCATTTCTTTTGATTCACAGGGCTGACTTCGTCACTTTCATTTGACTCATATTGTACCTCGCTTGGGATCTCACTCCAATCTCCTTCATTGACTTCTGACCCATCCGCCGCGTGTCGCGTCCATGTTCTTTCTCATCAAATACCACATACTGGCATGCTTTGATTCGAAAGACCCTGTATTCCGGCATTACCTTTACTTGACCCATGGTACACACAAGTACTCATACATTACATTATAGTTCAATGGTACTCCACATGGTCAATTGTACCTATGTACCATAGAGCTACCCCAATGGGGCCAATGCTATCTACACACTATTGAATAAAGTTGGGCCCAATGCATGCTTTTACCTTAAGGTGAGATGGTGTGGCCCAATTGTGAAATATCCTGCAACATTGGGCCCAATTGCTATTTAACACATGATCATATGGTGGACCGACGAAAAAGTAGGCCGAAAGATATATCCGAAGACAGGGGGGGGTCACTACTATGGCACCAATTTCTCTGCCTTCTCAATCCTTGCTTTGATCCGAAGCTCCTCTTCATTCAGCATGATCATAGTATCCAACTGCCTCAACTGATCCTCTACGTGTGCCATTGCCTCCAAAAGAGCATCTCGAGCTCTCAAACCCACCTCATATTCCCGATGCAATACCCTGTGGGCTATTCGGGCTTATTCCAGTGGGTTGGTAAGTCTTCCCACATCAGGCAACACGACATCAAAAAATGAGGCCATCTTCGGCTCAAATTCAAATCCGACATGTTAAAACCAAAGATTTTGTCAGCTGGTAGTGCCGAAATCCTTCCGGAAATATTGCGTTGCCTCCCAAAGACTATGTGCACTCAATAGATATTAAGACCGAGGATTTCATCCACTGGTTGTGCCGAAGTACCTGCGGAAATGTGGTGTTGCCTCTCAAAGAATATGTGCACTCAACACATGTTAAAACCGAAGATTTCGTCAGCTCATAGTGCCGAAGTACCTCCAGAAATATTGTGTGGCCTCTCAAAGAATATGTGCACTCAACACATGCTAAAACCGAAGATTTCATTGGCTTGTAGTGCCGAAATCCCTCTGGAAATATTGTGTTGCCTCCCAAAGACTATGTGCACTCAATACATGTTAAAACCGAAGATTTCTTCAGCTGGTAGTGCCGAAATACCTCCGGAAATATTGTGTTGCCTCCCAGAATATGTGCATTCAATACAAGTTAAAACCGAAGATTTCATCGGCTGGTAGTGCCGAAATACCTCCGGAAATATTGTGTTGCCTTGCAAAGAATATGTGCACTCAACACATGTCAAAACCGAGGATTTTGTCGGCTCGTAGTGCCGAAGTACCTCCGGAAATATTGTGTTGCCTCTCAAAGACTATGTGCACTCAACACATGTTAAAACGAAGAGTTCGTCAGCTGGTAGTGCCGAAGTCCCTCTGGAAATATTGTGTTGCCTTCCAAAGAATATGTGCACTCAACACATATTAAGACCGAAGATTTCATCCACTGGTTGTGCCGAAGTACCTGCGGAAATATTGGTGTTGCCTCTCAAAGAATATGTGCATTCAACACATGTTAAAACCGAAGATTTCGTCAGCTCATAGTGCCGAAGTACCTCCAGAAATATTGTGTTGCCTCTCAAAGAATATGTGCACTCAACACATGTTAAAACCGAAGATTTCATCGGCTTGTAGTGCCGAAATCCCTCTGGAAATATTGTGTTGCCTCCCAAAGACTATGTGCACTCAACACATGTTAAAACCGAAGATTTCGTCAGCTGGTAGTGCCGAAGTACCTCCGGAAATATTGTGTTGCCTCCCAGAAAATATGTGCATTCAATACATGTTAAAACCGAAGATTTCGTCAGCTTGTAGTGCCGAAGTACCTCCGGAAATATTGTGTTGCCTCCCAAAAATATGTGCATTCAATACATATTAAAACCGAAGATTTCGTCGGCTTGTAGTGCCGAAATACCTCCAGAAATATTGTGTTGCCTCCCAAAGACTATGTGTACTCAACACATGTCAAAACCGAAGATTTCGTCAGCTGGTAGTGCCGAAATACCTCCAGAAATATTGTGTTGCCTCCCAAAGACTATGTGCAGTCAATACATGTTAAAACCGAAGATTTTGTCGGCTTGTAGTGCCGAAGTATCTCCGGAAATATTGTGTTGCCTCCCAAGACTATGTGCACTCAATACATGTCAAAACCGAAGATTTGTCGGCTGGTAGTGCCGAAGTACCTCCGGAAATATTGTGTTGCCTCCCAAAGACTATGTGCACTCAACACATGTCAAAACCGAAGATTTCGTCGCCTTGTAGTGCCGAAGTCCTTCTGGAAATATTGTGTTGCCTCCCAAAGACTATGTGCACTCAACACATGTTAAAACCGAAGATTTCGTCAGCTTGTAGTGCCGAAGTACCTCTGGAAATATTGTGTTGCCTCTCAAAGAATATGTGCACTCAACACATGTGAAAACCGAAGATTTCGTCGGCTTGTAGTGCCGAAGTACCTCCGGAAATATTGTGTTGCCTCTTGGAGACTATGTGCACTCAACACATGTCAAAACCGAAAATTTCGTCAGCTGGTTGTGCCGAAATCCCTCTGGAAATATTGTATTGCCTCCCAAAGACTATGTGCACTCAATAGATATTAACACTGAGGATTTTGTCGGCTGGTAGTGCCGAAGTACTCCCGGAAATATTGTGATTTTGTCAGCTGGTAGTGCCGAAGTACCTCTGGAAATATTGTGTTGCCTCTCCAAGAATATGTGCACTCAACACATGTTAAAACCGAAGATTTCGTCGGCTCGTAGTGCCGAAGTACCTCCAGGAATATTGTGTTGCCTCCCAGAAAATATGTGCATTCATTACATGTTAAAACCGAAGATTTCATGGGCTGGTAGTGCCGAAATATCTCCGGAAATATTGTGTTGCCTCCCAAAGACTATGTGTAGTCAATAGATATCAAAGCCGAAGATTTCGTCGGCTGGTAGTGCCGAAGTACCTCCAGAAATATTGTGCAGCCTCTCAAAGAATATGTGCACTCAACACATGTTAAAACCGAAGATTTCGTCGGCTTGTAGTGCCGAAGTACCTCAAGGAATACCATGTTGCCTCCCAGAAAATATGTGCATTCATTACATATTAAAACCGAAGATTTCGTCGGTTGGTTGTGCCGAAATACCTCCGGAAATATGGTGTTGCCTCACAAAGACTATGTGCACTCAATACATGTTAAAATCGAAGGTTTCGGTGGCTGGCAATGCCAAAATACATCTGGGAATATTGTTTTGCTTCTCGGAAAACATGTGCACTTTCAATAAGTCAAAGTAGCTGTGAAACCCGAAGATTTCAGCTTCTGTTAGTGCCGAAATTCTTGTTTGATCTCCTGGAAACATTGTTTGATGTTCCGGGAACATTGTTTAACCCCCCGGGAACGTTGTTTGACCTTCCCAGAACCTTGTCTGACCATACGCAACTGTTGTTTCACCTTCTGTGGAATATTCATACCCACCATCATCATTGGTTGATCTTCTGAGCCGCCATGTAGTATAAAAGAAATTGTTGAAAATTCACCGTAGTGAAGGTTATACCTTTTAAGTTCACACACTGGATACATATCAATGTGGTTGAACAGAAGTAAGTTTACCATCTGCTTGCAACTCCAGAAAAAGACTGGGGGTGAGGGAGACCATTCAATCTCTTTCTTGATCCATCAATGCGTCAGTGAGCAGTTACTCATCTTGTAGTATTATCATGAAATGCTTTCAAATTTCCAAAATTTATCTGTCTTGAAATTCATCTGGCAACACGATATTTCTGGAGGCATTTCGGCATTACCAGCCAACGAAATCTTCGGTTTTAATATCTATTGACTGCACATAGTCTTTGGGAGGCAACACAATATTTCCGGAGGTATTTCGGCACTACCAGCCTATGAAATCTTCGGTTTTAATATGTAATGAATGCAGATATTTTCTGGGAGGCAACACAATAGTCCCGGAGGTACTTTGGCACTACCAGCCGACGAAATCTTCAGCTTTGATATCTATTGACTACACATAGTCTTAGAGAGCCAATACAATATTTCCGGTGGTACTTCGGCACTACCAGCCGACAAAATCTTCGGTTTGAACATGTGTTGAATGCACATATTCTCCGAGAGGCAACATAATATTTCCAGAGGTACTTCGGCACTACCAGCTGACAAAATCACAATATTTCCGGGAGTACTTCGGCACTACCAGCCGACGAAATCTTCGGTTTTGACATGTATTAAATGCACATATTTTCGGGGAGGCAAAACAATATTTCTGGAGGTATTTCGGCACTACCAGCTGACAAAATTTTCGGATTTAATATCTATTGACTGCACATAGTCTCCAAGAGGCAACACAATATTCCCAGAGGTACTTCGGCACTACGAGCCGACGAAATCTTCGGTTTTAACACGTGTTGAGTGCATATATTCTTTGAGAGGCAACACCATATTTCCGGAGGTACTTCGGCACTACCAGCCAACAAAATCTTCGGTTTTAATATCTATTGAGTGCACATAGTCTTTGGGAGGCAACACAATATTTCCAGAGGGATTTCGGCTCAACCAGCCAATGAAATCTTCGGTTTTAACATGTGTTGAGTGCACATAGTCTCCAAGAGGCAACACAATATTCCCGGAGGTACTTCGGCACTACCAGCCGATCAAATCTTCGGCTTTGATATCTATTGACTACACATAGTCTTTGGGAGGCAACACAATATTTCCGGAGATATTTCGGCACTACCAGCCCATGAAATCTTCGGTTTTAACATGTAATGAATGCACATATTTTCTGGGAGGCAACACAATATTCCCGGAGGTACTTCGGCACTACAAGCCGAGGAAATCTTCGGTTTTAACATGTGTTGAGTGCACATATTCTCAGAGAGCCAACACAATATTTCCGGTGGTACTTCGGCACTACCAGCCGACAAAATCTTCGGTTTGAACATGTGTTGAATGCACATATTCTCCGAGAGGCAACACAATATTTCCAGAGGTACTTCGGCACTACCAGCTGACAAAATCACAATATTTCCGGGAGTACTTCGGCACTACCAGCCGACGAAATCTTCGGTTTTGACATGTATTAAATGCACATATTTTCGGGGAGGCAAAACAATATTTCTGGAGGTATTTCGGCACTACCAGCTGACAAAATTCTCGGATTTAATATCTATTGACTGCACATAGTCTCCAAGAGGCAACACAATATTCCCGGAGGTACTTCGGCACTACGAGCCGACGAAATCTTCGGTTTTAACACATGTTGAGTGCATATATTCTTTGAGAGCCAACACCATATTTCCGGAGGTACTTCGGCACTACCAGCCAACAAAATCTTCGGTTTTAATATCTATTGAGTGCACATAGTCTTTGGGAGGCAACACAATATTTCCAGAGGGATTTCGGCTCAACCAGCCGATGAAATCTTCGGTTTTAACATGTGTTGAGTGCACATAGTCTCCAAGAGGCAACACAATATTCCCGGAGGTACTTCGGCACTACCAGCCAATGAAATCTTCGGTTTTAATATCTATTGAGTGCACATAGTTTTTTGGGAGGCAACACAATATTTCCGGGAGGGATTTCGGCACAACCAGCCGATGAAATCTTCTGTTTTGACATGGGTGGGGGGCACATAGTCTCCAAGAGGCAACACAATATTTCCGGAGTTACTTCGGCACTACCAGCCGAGGAAATCTTCGGTTTTAACATGTGTTGACTGCACATATTCTCAGAGAGCCAACACAATATTTCCGGAGAGTACTTCGGCACTACCAGCCGACGAAATCTTCGGTTTTGACATGTATTAAATGCACATATTTTCGGGGAGGCAAAACAATATTTCTGGAGGTATTTCGGCACTACCAGCTGACAAAATTTTCGGATTTAATATCTATTGACTGCACATAGTCTCCAAGAGGCAACACAATATTCCCAGAGGTACTTCGGCACAACGAGCCGACGAAATCTTCGGTTTTAACACGTGTTGAGTGCATATATTCTTTGAGAGGCAACACCATATTTCCGGAGGTACTTCGGCACTACCAGCCGACGAAATCTTCGGCTTTGATATCTATTGAGTACACATAGTCTTTGGGAGGCAACACAATATTTCCGGAGATATTTCGGCACTACCAGCCCATGAAATCTTCGGTTTTAACATGTAATGAATGCACATATTTTCTGAGAGGCAACACCATATTTCCGGAGGTACTTCGGCACTACCAGCCGACGAAATCTTCGGCTTTGATATCTATTGAGTACACATAGTCTTTGGGAGGCAACACAATATTTCCGGAGATATTTCGGCACTACCAGCCCATGAAATCTTCGGTTTTAACATGTAATGAATGCACATATTTTCTGGGAGGCAACACAATATTCCCGGAGGTACTTCGGCACTACGAGCCGGGGAAATCTTCGGTTTTAACATGTGTTGAGTGCACATATTCTCAGAGAGCCAACACAATATTTCCGGTGGTACTTCGGCACTACCAGCCAACAAAATCTTCGGTTTGAACATGTGTTGAATGCACATATTCTCCGAGAGGCAACACAATATTTCCAGAGGTACTTCGGCACTACCAGCTGACAAAATCACAATATTTCCGGGAGTACTTCGGCACTACCAGCCGACGAAATCTTCGGTTTTGACATGTATTAAATGCACATATTTTCGGGGAGGCAAAACAATATTTCTGGAGGTATTTCGGCACTACCAGCTGACAAAATTTTCGGATTTAATATCTATTGACTGCACATAGTCTCCAAGAGGCAACACAATATTCCCGGAGGTACTTCGGCACTACGAGCCGACGAAATCTTCGGTTTTAACACGTGTTGAGTGCATATATTCTTTGAGAGGCAACACCATATTTCCGGAGGTACTTCGGCACTACCAGCCAACAAAATCTTCGGTTTTAATATCTATTGAGTGCACATAGTCTTTGGGAGGCAACACAATATTTCCAGAGGGATTTCGGCTC
The DNA here is from genome assembly GCF_000143565.1 of Laccaria bicolor S238N-H82. NCBI lineage: Eukaryota > Fungi > Basidiomycota > Agaricomycetes > Agaricales > Hydnangiaceae > Laccaria > Laccaria bicolor. The sequence continues at coordinate 416,797 of NW_001889897.1, forward strand.
AACCAGCCAATGAAATCTTCGGTTTTAACATGTGTTGAGTGCACATAGTCTCCAAGAGGCAACACAATATTCCCGGAGGTACTTCAGCACTACCAGCTGATAAAATCTTTGGTTTTAATATCTATTGAGTGCACATAGTTTTTGGGAGGCAACACAATATTTCCGGAGGGATTTCGGCACAACCAGCCGATGAAATCTTCTGTTTTAACATGTACTGAGTGCACTCCAGGAGGCAACACAATATTCCAGGAGGTATTGACCTTTAAATGCAAAGAAAGTGTCCTTTATACAGCATGCCTCATGCTATCCCTGCATACAGAGTGGCTGTCACATGTCCAGCTATTATCTATTACCCGAAATGAATTCAAGTGATTAACATGATTCTACGCCAATATGGAAATATTGATTTATGGCCTACCTGTGTGCTACCGATGGTATTTGCAAAGTGTATCCCATTTTGTGCTGGAGGCGATGTCATCTGACTGGATTTCGGCTAGACAGGGATTACCAGGGCTAGGGTTATGGTTCCGCCGGATTCGGCATTTGTTACACTGAGCATTGGGCCCAACAATGCAATATAGCCTAATTACATATTGGGCCCAACAATGCAGTATAGCCTAATTAATACCATTGGAATATTGGGCCCAACCTTGGCTGTTGGGAGTTTATCATGGGCCCAATTCTTTTTGTGTATCCCTCATTGGGCCCAATTATGCTTCTCATAGTTTTGTTACCTTGGCCCCAACAATGCCAGCTTAACGTCTCACAGACATTGGGCCAAACTATGCCCAAATGGTGCCAACTACGATTGGGCCCATTGGGGTAGCCCTATGGTACATTGGACAATTGACCATGTGAACTACTATGGTCCCATTGGGTATCTACTGAATGCCCTGTGGTACATACCTCAGCTTCGAAATCGCATCCTTAATTGAATCTCCTATGTTCTTCACTTTGCATTGCTTCGCGTACTATCATTTCATCAACCTTAGCTACATCCCGACAGTGCTAACGAAACCCAGATCAGAAGTAATATATAATGTAGCACGCGCGATGCGCGACTAAAAATGCCTTCAACGTCGAATAAAAAAATAAAAAATGAATCCCAAATGAACCAATGTGTTTGTTGAGTGAATGATGAGTGAATTGAATGAGGTGTAATGATTGAATGAGTCATTGAATGTCGTCAAATTAGGGCATAATTCTAGAGTGGAGAGTATTGAATAGATGAGGAGAAAAAACAGCAATGAACGTACATGAATTGTTATCCCGCATTGTGAACAGAAAAAATCTCAAGCAACGACGCAGTATGCGTTGTTCCCGCTGCCACCGTCATCGGCGTTGGTTGGAATATCACTGGAGCCAGAGATGGAGGCGAAAAAAGTGGCGAGGGTAGCGAAGGAATCCATGAGAGCAATTTCGGGAGAATGTTAAGAACAGTGAGCTCAGAAGATGTTTAGGACGCGGAGCAGCCTGGATATTTGTCGTTGAACAGTGCTCCCTTTTAAACTTGACGGTCACCTTGAATCCAATGCTCCGGAAGCCTCTGATAGACATCTCAATCCGTCCTGTCTAGGCTTTATTGTCAAAGTGTTTCTGCACGGGAATCTGCCAGATCATGAAAATAGAACAATAAAAGCCAACGTTCGGGAACTACTTACTTTCCACATGATTGCCGAGAAAACATTGAAAACAATAATAAAAAATCCTGATGACGTCACGCAACCTTTAATTTCTTCAGACGCCCGTGGACGTCTGCGTTCAAAAGCTGTCCTACTGTAAAACAGTCAATTCAATGCATAGCGGCGTTTACTAACAACACAATAATCGTGTAATCGAGTCACTGTTTTTTGTCTTTGTGACAACACAGTTCGGAGTCATGAGGGCCAGGATCAGAGGTCTCGGTGGATCAAGTGGTGGAAGGTGAGGGGTGGAAAAGGCTGCAGCTGGGAAAGCTGGCAGAATCCGACAAGCTAAACAAAGCGAGTCTGCTGGTTTTTCTTTGTTTGATTCACAAGGGATCGGGCAATCAAACACCAACTTGAATCATCATAACCAAATCATAACCAATGCCTACCTAGTACCTGCCGCGGTCCGCCTGCGGCGTCCAGAAACCTCATTGTTGGAATAGTACAATCCGGCATTTGCCAGTACATTCTTGCACTTGATTAATTAGTAATATCGGACTATTAACTTAGTAATCCCGAGTATGTAGATAACACTAGAACGTGGTAGATACATAGTAATTAGGTATATAAGGACTGTAGAAACTTGTACATAATAGCAGTTCATCCTCTATTTCCAACAGGTTATGGGCCCCAGCCCCCAGTAAAGAGACTCACTGCTTTTACTGCACTTGCGCACTTGCTGCCCTATCTTATCTTGCAGCTATTTATAGCATCATGTCAAGTGATCGAATAATTGCGACCATCACAAAGCTTAATAGCCATGACTGGAAATTTGCAGTCAGTATAGTGCTTCGGCAGAAGGGATGTTGGAAGGTGACTTCAGGGGAAGAAGAAAAACCATCCACAAAGGAGGCAGAGAAATCATGGGAGACTAAAGCTGAGGAAGGATTCACGTTGATTGCGCTTACCGTCGAGCCGAGCCAATACACATACATACGCGACGCTAAAAATGGACCAGAAGCATGGAAAGCGCTGAAGGATATTTACAAGAAGAACAGTCGATCCATGCGCATTAACCTTAAACGGCAATTCTATGGATTTGAGCATGACACGAGCGCATCAATTTCCGCTTATGTCAACGGCATCACAGATCTGGCGAGAAAACTCAATGCCATTGGAGTATCACTCTCAGATCAAGACATTACAGATGTCCTTATATTTAATTTGGACAATGAATACTCAAGCATAGCTACATCACTTATCGCATCAAAGGAAGAATTAAAAACCACTGATGTTAAAAGTGCATTGCTCGAGGAGGAACAACGAAAAGGAGGGCCAGGCACAGAGATTGCCCTATATAGTAATGGCATCAATAATGATGGAAAGGGACCAGGTGGGCACAGAGGCCCAAATCGGGATCGCCGTGAAGGATTAATTGATAATCACACATGCTATCGCTGTGGACGCACCAGACATATCTCACAACATTGCAAAGCCGTCAAAACAGCTGATGGAAAAGATATCAATGATTCACCAACAAAGGAAACATCACAATTTGCAATTGCATTGTTGGGTGATGCATGTTATTGAAGGAATTATGGAATTTCCCAGGCTATCAGCAAGTAAGCAGTTGAGGAGGGGCTCCTGCCGAAATGGGGGAAAATATATTTTGGGATGCTTATCAGGCAAAAGACTGCAGATCTAAGGAATGATCTACAGATATTCTGGTGCTGATGCTACGTGACCAGCACAGACATGAAGGAACTATTTTTAGGATTTATTTTGAAAGCTCTTCGGAAATGCCGAATTGAGGAGGAGTGTTGGAATAGTACAATCCGGCATTTGCCAGTACATTCTTGCACTTGATTAATTAGTAATATCGGACTATTAACTTAGTAATCCCGAGTATGTAGATAACACTAGAACGTGGTAGATACATAGTAATTAGGTATATAAGGACTGTAGAAACTTGTACATAATAGCAGTTCATCCTCTATTTCCAACACTCATTGCCGCTTCTCGGACTCACATGAATACGACGCGAACCGACACTCACACGCAACGCACAGACCAGAACACGGTCGGGGTTGCTCGTCCCATCTGCAGGTCCAACCATTCCTGAGACCACACGACCACTAAGCGGGCAGGCTCAAAAGGCAAGACAACAGCAAGCATCCTGGCGCTTTGTGTGGGTTTAATGCGACACAGGGCGAGGGGTTAAACATGAGTTTACTTTGATTTTTGAGAATTGATATGTTGTTAGAGTAGTCTCTCCTAGACAGACTTCGATACATGTGAAGTCGTACCTTGGTTCACGAAATTGATCATTGTGGATCTTGCATGCCAAATTTCAGGAGTAGAAACACGATTTCGGAAGGATTGGTGGTTATCAGGAATGGAGCACAAGTGCTTCTGTAGTCGAAGTGTTGTCGCATGTGAAGCACCATCTCCACAAACCCATGAGATTAGTTTGTCTGCTGCTTCCGGCCCAACACCCATCTGATGGTCAAAGTCCATGAGAGCTCGCGCCATTCCTTGAGTCTCGATCTCCTGCTCAGCGTTGGTTCCCAGCGGCTGCACCACAGTTTTCCGACCTTCACGCATGCGATGCTTGGCAAGTGGTGCTGAGCAAAACCTGGCTGAAATTTCTTTGGACATGGGCTTGAGTTCCGGGATGTAGTCGACAAGAACGCGAACCCAATGCAATGATTGGATTGCGTGTACATGAGTCCAGTCAATATCCGCCCTGATGCTTTCGACAGTCATTGTAGTGTGTTTCTTCTCAGCGACGCGTGCAAGGTGACTCTGTAAATCAAAAGCACCAGGTTTGCAATCGTCGAGTCAGATTGCTGTTGCTGCCGTCCCGACCTTAAGAATACTTTCACGCGAAATACCCCCTTCGTATACCGGACAATACTCTTGGACATTGTCGAGCACTAGACACCACTCGGTTTCTCCCTGCTCCGTCGCATTCTTAACCGAGTCTCGTAGACAAGCAAGGCTCGAGCCAGTCATGGTGTTTAGGGCCTTACGCACCGTCATGTCGCTTACAATATTCCCAAACCTGCTGTAGACACGTTTGACGTTGATGTGTGATTTGGCGGCAAAGTGCCATATGCCGAGGGCCATCGCAAGGTCTCCGTTTGCATAATGGTTTCGGGTTAGGATAAACGAGCCAATAGCGCCAACTTGTACCTAAATTGACGAGCTAAGCATAAATAAACAGCAAGTACCGATGAAATACGTACAATGGGATGGGGGCGCCGCTTCTTCGTAATCACAGCACCATTTTTGCGCGAGGCAGCCATAGACTCGGTGAGATACCAAGAGACAGGCGCGCGCACCTTGTACTTCTCACAAAGTCTAGCAATACTAAATTTCCCCAAAATCTCCCAAGTAACCAGTCTAACGCTATCCTCTGGGCGTTGGCCATTAGTGGATGCATGAAGCTGAGTGTCGTCGTCTTTCATGGTAAGCTTATGTATCTCTTGATGGACATGTTTACCGACGAGGTTGGTTGCCCAAGTAAACAGCGAAGGACGCGCATGGTTGATAGCCGCAGGCGAGATGGAGGGCGAGAATGAGGCGTGACGTTCGTGATATTGTGTAGATCTCGGTGACGGGGCACTGTGCTTGTGAGAATATATGAGACCGATGATTTCGGACATTTTGGTCTTTGTTTTTCCTTGAAGGAATCGAGTGACGGCCAGTCCATGAGTCACACCACGAGGATCGTCCTTTCCGTCAACACGAGTTGGGTTGTAGAACAGGATCCCTAGAAAATCTCCAATAGAATCAAAGCCCGAGTTTCCTAGAAACTCTTCCATTCGTTTAAACTTTCCCTCTAGCTTCGCCTCTTCATTCTGTCGAGGCTGAATTAACCTTGGTTGACTCGATGAGCCAAGCGCGTTGAACGGAGAAGCGGAGGCAGCCAAGGAATTAACGGATGACGAGGCTGAAAGACCATCAGGGGATGATGCGACGAGTGAATTCACTGTAGGACTTGTGGAACTAGGTGTAGATTGTGATAGAAATGATGAAATGTAATCGGGTGTTGCTGGTACTTGAATTGCAGAGTTTTTCCTGTAAGACCGGACAGTTCGAGCATTGTTATCCATAGTAAGTAGTAGTTGGAAGAGGCTACAGTTGAATTTGAGGGGATAGGACAAGTCATGCGACAAAAAATGCGTCGAGAGTCCAGGGTGACGAGGTGATATTGACGCAACGCGGTTTGAAAGTCTGAAGATTATGTAAACATTTTCTAGCGCGGTTTTGGGGGTGTGGTAAAAACAGGACTATTGTTAGAGTGTGTTTGACGGACAAGACGATTCTGGAAAGCACCCTCTATATCCAGCCTTCGTCACCACCCACCTTTTCATCAGCAGCAATTTACCCTGATATTTTGTTGACCATGTGGTCCAACAGGATAATCGAACTGGTGGATGAGGTTACCTTGGCTCTCCGCCCTCCATCGAAACGGGACATTGTGAAGCGACAAATCACATTAGAGCAAAACGTCCACCTTGGAGCGGCTCGACGAGGTTGAGGAGGAGGAGTCTCGAAAAAATTGAAACTGCAATATTAGTAGAGTGCTACAGTCATTGCGGTTAGCAGATCGAAGAAGGTGAAAATGGTAAGCTTTCGTATCGCTCGACACCAGCTCGTCTCAGAGTGGGCTATATCGTGTTTGATGCAGGGCTCATCTCACTCCCGCCACCACCATCTCCGGGCCATTAGTACTCAACTTTCCCCGTTACTCGCAAAGGGGATTATGGGTACTAAAAACCCACATGCATTTTCCGAAATGTGATTTGCTCAAGTGGAACAAGGAGGAAAACAAGGTTGTCCGACAAGTGGAAGCGCTCTGGTGTATAGGCTCAGTCTTGGTGCATGGGCTGTAGCGAGGTGGGTGGGTGGATTTACACGAGTTTTCAGAGATGCGGGAACGAGCGATGATTTTTTGGCAGATCCGTAAGGGGCTCTTTATTTTCCCCTGGAGGGGACTGCTCTTGTCTTCTGGCCACTACCAGCTGTGTCTACTCATTGTTTCCCCGTTCACCTGAAGTCAAGTTTGTTGGTCTGTCTATCCACATACCCCTTTTCCCACATAGACTGCGGCCTATCTGCCTTCTCGTCCTTGCATCGTACCTGCCACACCTGTATTACTATCCTCCACGACGGGTCTTTACTCCTTTGACGCAGCGGGCAGCAAAGTTGGTTTGTTCAATGCACTATGCCAGACTCATAGATTTCTTGTATGTATGCTCATAAATTATTCTAGTGAACTACAAACAGCGTAATAAAAAAGTATTTCTTGTTGAGGGGGACGTCCTATTACTCCCCGATCGACCATTCGGGACCATGTGTCTTTTTCTGCAGGTCCCACTCCCAGAGTGTTCCACCATGTTCAGCGTACAAAGTTCTCCCGGTGAGTTGGCTTCTCAATTCCCTCTGCTTTTTCGGGATTGCTTCGCCCACTTCTATCCTACTGTGAACTAATCTATCCTTTTTTACCTAAATCTATCTTCCATCTATAGCGTCTTTCTCTAAATCGTCGTCAGCCACCACTCCTCTGCATAGGATGTCGAATATGTTACTTTTGGGAGCTTGAAAGGTGCCACCGGGTTGCTAACTTACAACGAGTGTTATGCGATATATTGGTTGGGATATGTACCCATGATGTTGTTTGGGGTACTGAAAGCCTGCCTGTCCAGACTTGTTGCTGCCAGTGCCATTTCATGCAGTGTACACTGACTGGGCAAAAAGATTGTCTGATCATTTTTTGGACAAAGTTGGTGCTATAACACAAGAATCAAACATTTTGAGAACTAAGCTCTAGTGTATAAAATATAGCTAAGGAGGTGTAGATTGTATATACCAAGTCTGGGGATGAACAATTGAAAACTCAGGATAAGGCAGGGAATTGACTGTGACAAGTGCCAAAAATGGGATGTAACAAAGTGGGAAATTCTGAATGACTGCAACCTACTGAAAGCAATTCACAACTTGAGGAAGAGATATTTTGAACACTGGATCTCCCTGCTATTGTTATGAGTTTCATAAAGTCTCTGGGCTAGAAAATTTTATATCCTCCTCTAAAAGGTAAATTTGAACTTATTCTCCATTTTATGTATTTTTCACTCAATATATTTGTTGGAATGAGGTAAAATAACTCCCTATTGTTGTTAGTAGTGTGTATAATACAAAAGGTAGGTAGAAATGTTAAAATGAACATTGCATGATGTCTGTAGAAGTTAATTCCCAGAGTTTTTCTGGAAGTAAACAAATATCTACAACATTGGTCCTTCTTTTCTGCAAGGAGAAAAAATGCTACCATCCTTTTGAATTGATCCATGGAGACTCAGGATGTCTTTTAAACAATGCCTGAAGTATAGCATGATAGCAAATAAATTTACACTGGGTATAACTTGAAAAGTCCCCAACAAAAGTAAATTTTGAATAGAGCAAGAAAGCTGTGGGGTCTCAGATCCTTGTATAAATAGGACCTCTGTTTATTTGTTTTTGGATAGTGTTACTAGGCATGATAAGTGCCTTGTGAAATATTTTCAGCCCCAATCCACCAAGAAAAATGTCAAGGATTGGTCCAGGATGACTGCTCTATGCAAAATTTACTTTTTGTTACAGACTCTTTTTCTTATATATATGCGCAGACACTTACATATTCCTAAGACGTATCTAGACCATACTGGACAGTTCTAGACACGCACTCCAGCTAGATTCCTTTTGACTCATATGACTCATATGACTCTTATAGACTAGATACGACTCGTATGACTCTACGCAAGTCATACGAACTCATACCTCTGACTCATACTTGACTCATACCCTTAGTATATAAGTAGGGTACTTTTCGTTTGTATTCGGTAGCTTGAACCTAGGCAATCTAAGCTTAGTTCTCCCTCATCAGACTCTCAGAAACTAAGATCGCCCTCGAACTCTATAGTCTTTCGACTTAGAGCCTCTTTTGAAACCTTGACGATAAGTCTTCGACGTTGAAGACTTAATACACGTTTGACTTAACAGAAGTCAGCGTATCATAGAACCTTGGACTGACCTTCGGGCGCAAGGCTACTAGAACCTACTGTGTCACTTTAAGGGCTAAGCGAACATTGTAGTGACCCACTTTGTCTCAACGACGAGAACTGTGGTAGACGAACGAACAATCGAACTCGAAAGCTTAACATAACTGCCCGTTACGCTTAACAACCGTAACACTTTTGTTGGGGACTTTTCAAGTTATACCCAGTGTAAATTTATTTGCTATCATGCTATACTTCAGGCATTGTTTAAAAGACATCCTGAGTCTCCATGGATCAATTCAAAAGGATGGTAGCATTTTTTCTCCTTGCAGAAAAGAAGGACCAATGTTGTAGATATTTGTTTACTTCCAGAAAAACTCTGGGAATTAACTTCTACAGACATCATGCAATGTTCATTTTAACATTTCTACCTACCTTTTGTATTATACACACTACTAACAACAATAGGGAGTTATTTTACCTCATTCCAACAAATATATTGAGTGAAAAATACATAAAATGGAGAATAAGTTCAAATTTACCTTTTAGAGGAGGATATAAAATTTTCTAGCCCAGAGACTTTATGAAACTCATAACAATAGCAGGGAGATCCAGTGTTCAAAATATCTCTTCCTCAAGTTGTGAATTGCTTTCAGTAGGTTGCAGTCATTCAGAATTTCCCACTTTGTTACATCCCATTTTTGGCACTTGTCACAGTCAATTCCCTGCCTTATCCTGAGTTTTCAATTGTTCATCCCCAGACTTGGTATATACAATCTACACCTCCTTAGCTATATTTTATACACTAGAGCTTAGTTCTCAAAATGTTTGATTCTTGTGTTATAGCACCAACTTTGTCCAAAAAATGATCGGACAATCTTTTTGCCCAGTTAGTGTACTCCTCCTTCCCAAGCCACCATTCCCGTCCCTCGCTTCTCTGTGGCAGGGCTCAGTCATAGATTGCTCCATCCGTATCAGCATATAGTTTCTTTGTTGGGATTAAAGAATATACTCGGTTTCAGAATTCTCTTGCTTGAAAACTCGTTACTGTAATGAACTACAAAGGGGGCAAAAAAATAATTTTCGTCGAGGTAGACATGAGTCTACTCATCCCCGCTCCACCATTCAGGGCCAGTCTTATTTTTTTGCAGGTCCCACTCGTAGAGTGTTCCGCGATGTTCAGCATACAGAGTTCTCCCGTCTGGATCGAAGAAAAGCGTAACTGGAAAATATTTTTCTGTCTTTAAAAAAAGCCTTTCTTTCGTCTCAAACGACGTCACATCGATCACATGAATGATTGCAAGATCTGAACGATTGTGCTAAGGATTCAGACCACTTTGAGAGGTAGGGACATCAGAATGTGAATATACGACGTACCTCTACAGATACGAGAATTTCCTTTCCTAAATTTCCACTGTTAAATTGAAGGAATTGTTGAGGCTGGATAAGCAAGGGGTTTCCCGTGAATGTCCGTAAAGGCACTTTGCTTCGGGTATCCCAAACAAACACGCCGCCGCGAGCCATAGCCATAACAAACTTGGACCCATCGGCAGAAAATGCAAATTGTGGTGAATATTCTGTTTCTGCAACGGGAATAGACAGGCGGGTAACGAAGGAAAAGTTTGTACCAACAGGATCCAAATAGTGAATGTCAATTGTTTCATTGTGTCGTCTCTCTACATCCATGTCTAGGAGAATGCGTGTGTCAGGGGATAGCATGACTTGGAGAACATCAGAGCAGGTTCAACACGACTGCATGAAATTTTAGACAAACCGGGACTCCCAAACGACTCCAGCTTCCACTTCAACTTTAGATCAAAATCAATTCTCCCTGACTCAATTAGAGGAAGATTATTTGAGGCATCAGTTTCAACGGTAGTAGAGATGTCGAACAGCTTCCAATGGTCGTCAAATCGCACCCAAAAAGTGATTCCCAATTCATTTTCGGTGGATTTTATCAGCTTCAGATGACGAATATCGAAGCGACCACGAACACTACCATTGAAAGACCACAGAGCAGGACCAACACGATGATCAGAGCGGATTTCATGGATTGATAGGTGTAGACAGGACTCGGCAATTCTCAACTCTCTATACTTTGCGAATAGGAGGATCCGATTGCCTTTGACGGGGACGAACGACATTTTTGTGAAAGTCCGTGACGGATGTTTCGGGACAATGATTCGTGGCTTGAAAGCATAGTTAGTTGTATACGACTATCTCAGTGAGCAACATGTGAATCAACCTCATGTTTTCCAGAGGAATGGATGTTGTGCTCGAATATCGTGTCGTTCCGGCAATAACAAATGATTCCCCTTCGAAGAGGACAATGAGGGTTGTAAATGTGAAATTTCCTGTCCCTATATTTGGGTCTGCAAAAGTGGGCGATGGTGTTCATGGAACTTGAATACATATAGAATAGATTTGGAATAGATTCTCACAAGGTGCAGTCAAAAATGACGGTCGATCTGGGAATCCTTGACTTTAGCAATTGTGAAGGTGGTTCATCTATCGATGTGAGAATACGAAGAGCTTCCATGGTGGGCGTCAGACTCTGAGGGTGTTTGCTGATCGGAGACTCAAACTTTGTACTATTTCTCCACGATCTCTCTCTGGAACACACATGCACATTCTACATTCTCTGACAACCTCCCAACAATTGTCGTCACTCGCACCCAGTCCCTTTTTGTCTCAATCCGCGTCTGTCCCTCATCCCATGTCGGCCCTGCGTGGTTCGTATATCGGAAAAGTATTGTCTGAGCTTGATGAGGTCTGTGCTCCACGCAATTTTGGGTCATTCCATTCATATATTCACATAGAAGCGACGTAGATGACGGACCAACTCACCTCACAACTGACATACCACCCAACACGTATAACAAAACTCGCGCTCTCAAAACGAAACGCACCTCGACCCACTTGTACCGCTATCTACGCAGCTTCACTTTCTCAATCTCTTTGGCAGTGACGAGACGCCATACAAATTTCTGATTTTGGAGATGAATTTGGTTGTTCGTCCGTCATTCGACGGGCTGTTGAGTTGGTACGCTATCTTGTTTCTTTCAATAAAATCCCTCCCACTAACACTTTCAAAAGGCCCAATCGCAAGTCCAGCGCCCCAACATCTCCCACACCGCGTCAAACCTCAGAGCCGCCGACTGCACGCTTCTCAACCTCTCCACTCGCACGTCTATTCTTGGATCAAAACCATCCATGCAGTGACCAAGCTCACGAGGGACGTTTCCTCTGGCAAGGCATCGCAAGAAGTTAATTTTGGGTTGAGCCTTGAGAGAGCGTTGGAGGGGGTATAGGCGCAGTTGAGGAGCGAGGAGGTGGGAACGGTCATGGATGCACTGAGGAATGCAAAGAGGTTCCATGCCACCGTTGGTTGTATGGCTGATACCAGGTTGAAGCATCCGCTACGGATCTCGGTGGGTCTCTCCTTCTCTGATTTGTTGTTGTATTCGGGGCTTACCATGGGGACAGTGTACAACTAATGAAAGACTTTCCGCTAAACTATCTCCTCTCTCCTCCATCGACCTGGACTAAGTACACGAATCGCTAACAGTCATCTTCTCCCACCTAAACCGGAAAATCAAACTGTCGCCCTACCTAATCCGTCGAGCTCTCCCACTCGTTGAAGCAACCTCATGAGATTTCCACAACGTCCCTCTTAGGATCGTAACATTCCACTGGCTGGCATCCACACCTTAGACCACCTTCAAACATCTCCTCTCACAAACGACGGCCCTGGGGATGTGGGTGGTCTCACGCAAGAGTTCACGAACGTCGCGAGGGAGGTGACGAGGAAGAGCAGTGAGAAGTTTAAAGTTGTTCCGGCACATGGGAAGCTTGTGGAACGAGTGAGGTATTTGGGGAAGTGGAGGGAGTAGCGTGAGCAGTTGGTTGTTATGGCGAGTCCGACGAAGGGGTTGGGGACTGGCCTTGGGGGAAAGGGAGGGGTAGGAGGGGGGAAGGTTATGAAGGAGCTTCGGGAGGGTTATAAGGTTGTTGAACGGAAAGCCGATGTTCTGGATGTTTTGGATGTTAGCGTTGGTCAGTCCCTTTCTTTTCTTTATATCGCTGTGTCCGAGTAAAGGCTGATATTGGTATCATCCACAGAGGGCGCTGAGATATCGGTAATGCATGCAACGAGCGCGTGTCTCGGATCGAGAAAGGCTCAGAAATAGACTTGGCACGGTGTGCAATGCGAAACGTTCTTTGGGTTCAATGCGCTTTTCGCTGCCCCAACGGTACGTACTTTCTCTGCCTATTGTGATATTTCTGCTGAACAACACCCCTGTAGATACGTGGTGCGATACAGAAGCACCAGACTCTTAACTTGTAAGGGAGGACATTAAACACTTGTGCGACAAGGTACCCTCTTCCTCCCTCTTTCCCATCCATTTCCAACCATTGACTCACGAAACCACCAGTTCACAACACAAACCCGCTTCTCCGAAGCCTACCAAATGGCGACTTGCCCCCAGTAGTAGGAGCCATCATCTGGGCCCGTCAAATCAAACGACAACCCAACATACATAAAACGTGTCGAAGACGTCTTCGGAAAGGGCTGGGAACTCTACGCAGAAGGTCAATAGCTGCGATCCGACTCCTCAGCATTCTGCAAAAAAAACAGACAGACGACCTGTATTCGATGCATTGGAACATCTGCGTTCAGGGACGTTTATTCAAAATTATCTGTTTGAGCGGAGAAGGGTTCCAGCGATCCGTGGCAGAGTCTTGAAAACACCAACGATGCGTTGAGATGGCTGAGGGAGCTCTAAGGGAAATATTTGGAACACGGTGTGGTTCCGTGTGTGGGTGACTGGGTACGATGTTGTTTACTTAAACGCAAGCGATAGCTAGGTTGATAGCGTTGGTGGCGGATAGTTGATGAGACCACTGTTCGTAGTCAAATAGATGATCTATCACTCGTCCGAAGAACCAGGGGGAGAACATATCAAGGCGCATGCACACAGATTCTTTTTCTGTAGCAACACAACTCACAGGGTTTATTCGCTGCTGATACCTAAGCCGAGGTCAATCCAATTTCGGTCTCTTCTCCCTTTTTGCTTGAAGGCTCGTTACTTATTCTAATGGACTACAAATGGCGTAATAAAACGGATGTTTGTTGAGGCGGACATTCTACTCCTCCCCGATCCACCATTCGGGACCAGGCTCCCTTTTCCGCAGGTCCCACTCGTAGATTGTTCCCTCATGTTGAGCGTACAGAGTTCTCCCGCCTGGATCGAAAAAAGGGGCGCCCACATAGTCACTTCCATACTTTAAGACAAGCCTTTCTTCCGTCTCAATCGACGTCGCATCGATCACATGAATGATTGCAAGATTGGAGTCATGCTCGTGCTAAGGATTGAGATCACCTATTTAAGAAGTAAGGATGTCAGAATGTGAACATAAGACGTACCTCTACAAATACTAGAGTTTCTTTTCCAAAATTTCCACTGCTAAATTGAGGATATCGTTGAGGCCAGTAACTATCCCGGGGCCAGGGGGTTTCCGTGAATGTCCTAAAAGGAACTTTGCTTCGGATATCCCAAACAGACACGCTGCCGCCATTCATAGCCATGGCAAACTTGGACCCATCGGCAGAAAATGCATATTCTGTTTGTGATACGGAGTTGAGGATACGCGCAGGCACATCTTACGTAATCGCGTAGTTATATCGTTCGTACATTCTTGATGACCAGTAGACATTAAACCACCATCATCTTGCTACCAAGCTCGCGTGATGAGTCTAAGGTGTCCACTGCTGGTAAGACCAAGGGTGAGCCCCCTTACAATGCTCCCTCCTCCACAGGATACGAGAGCCCTTCCTCTGGGTTAACGAGGGTCTGCCTAGGACTTCTAGGCAACCCTAGGAGACGAGCGCGACCTCAATAGTCGCGTTCTCTCCACTTACTTCTATTCATCGACACTATACTACAACATTCAACTACGGTACTACGAGACTTCACGCGCACGAAGTCCCCGCACGCACTGAGGTTTCACATTGGTGGGGGCACCGCGGACTTCACATTCGATGTTGAAGTCTCGCCTCGGGAGAATTCGGAAGCGGTACTCCGATCACGCCATTGTAAGTGTGACGCGTTACATACCGCCTCCATCGACTCCCTCGTGTACCAACCATTACCTATTCCCTACTCGTTGCTGAGCGCAGTTCTTCCTGCGTTCGCGCGAGGATGTCCAGGAGCGCTGCTACAGCGTTCACGGCTATTCGACTCCCTTCGGCTATCCAGATCCTCCGGATTACCGTAGTCGTTTAGCCCCTGTGAGATCTTTCACCCGACACCTTCACCCGTTCAGTCTACCCCTCTCCCAACCGACTCATTCCGACTTAGCTATGCCACGAGTCTTTCGGATGAAGGATCTCCCTCGATCAGCGTACCAACGAGCCGGCAAGAAATTTGCAATCGATTAAGGGGCCACTCGCGTATTTAAGAGAATGACACAGTAGTTCCGTCTCTCTCAGCTACACTACCATGGCTACCCCATCCCAATCCAATGCCGATCTCGTTGACTCCACCGACAAACCCAAAACTACCGGCCGCTCAACTAGAGCAGCCTCCAAAAACCTTCAGCTTGCGGAAGAGAGCGCTAAAGGTGCTAGCACCTCAGCTGTTCCTCCTGCGAAGGGAAAAGCGACGGCCACGTCACCGATCGTTGAAGAGAGCGCTAAGGGTGCTAGCACCCCAGCGGTTCCTTCCGCGAAAGGTAAATTGGCGGTTACATCGCAAACCAAACCTATCAAGCCTGGGGCATCCTCACAGAAAGCCCCAGCTCCAATCCCTCTTCCTCAGTCGGGTGTCAGCGCGCCGCAAGGCAGCGTTGTACCGATTATGATCAACCCTCCTGGTCCGAACCTCACGATGCTGCAGGAGACAGGTCAAATCCTCTCGGATGCACCTTCCCTTACGTACTTAACTACGATTTCGAGCATCTCTACGCTAGGCCACAAGAGCCCTAGGGGATCCCAGCGTATCTTCGAAGGGATCCCGACCTATGAGGACGTCTTAATCTATGACGAACCCCTCTCTATTTCCTTAGCTCGTTACCATCCTCGTTTCAACCCCGCTGTAGATGATGACCCACTGATCTTCTTCGGCGGCATCGACGGGAAGCTCCCTGGGAAATCCCTGGAAGATTCTCAAGGAATTCGTGACCTCTTATGGCGATGGTCAGCGCCTCACGTCCAGGGATTATGGGTTAACCTCCCTACGATGATCGACAGCTTTCCTCAAGTTCGCTTAACCCCGGAATACATCCATGAACTCACAGTGGACTCAGT
>NW_001889897.1:432823-464801 GCF_000143565.1 Laccaria bicolor S238N-H82
CGAAATGACGTTTAACGTGCTTTTTCCAGGATAATCAGGCTAATCTCGCCACGTTCCGAATGATTTGACTGTAGGGTCCGAATGGCCGGGCCAGTGGTTTCAACGACTCGGACGTTTCCAAATCGTGAATGCACTATGAAGAAGCGCTTGCACGCGGACCGGCCTGTGCGTGGACTCGCGCATAGCGCCCATGTCCCACAATTCTTTCGTTTCGCTCCAAGGTCAACCCTTATCGGCCTTTTTCCTACGATTTGGGGTCGATTCGAGGTGTCTTCTATCTTTGTTTTGATATCAAAATGCAGACGGACAACGCAGAATGACACGACTGACACGTCTGTACGGCCACAGCTTGATTTCAACGATTGGGTTCTTTTCAAATCGTGAATGTGCCCAGAAGGAGCCCTTCCACCCACGTAGGCCGGATTGTGCGTGGACTCGCGCACAACGCCCATATCCCGCAATTGCCTCTTCATTCCCCCAAGCTAGTCAAGAGATGCTTGCGGTCCTGAAACAACGACGCCGACAGCTATTACCGGTCATGGCGATGTGGCAGACGCTCACCTTCAACTGTCGTGGACACCATTCGCCGGCTTCCGTGTTCTCCAGGTGTATTTTGCAGCAGACCTTCTTCTCAGCTGCAAACGACATTATTATGCGCGGTTGAGCTGACAATTGCTCATGTATGTCATCCGGCGAAATCCCCCTACCAGGAAGCAATCGGCCTGAAACGGCGCTGCAACTTGCTCAGGCTGCAAATGTTCTCAAGGCCGACAGTTTCATTGAAACATTGTTTGTTCTGTTCGCGCCCTCCAAATTTTCGATCATACAGTCAACTCTAGCGTGAAATCGCGCAAAGAGTTTTCTCAGAAACCATGACCCAGCACCCCTGGGTTGCACATGTGGAATTCATCGAAGAGGCGTTTCGTAGACAAATTCACAAGACACCTCGGTGAGTATGTCTGACTTAAGGATCAATAGGCATTGACGTCCTTTGATTCATCCACCTGAAGCTGTTTATTGACTTTTTGTCAGACGACGGCCCACCAACAACCAGCAACCCGCTCGCTACCAGTCTTTCGACGTGATTCCAATTTGCCACACAGTGGTGTTTGGCGTTGTATGACAAAGACTTTGGATGACGAACTCGGGCTTCCAATGCAACATGTGATGCTCTTGACACTTTTCCGGGCACGTCTATCCTCTACGCCGGGTGTCAGCAGGTGCAGTGTGCGCCTGCCTATCTTTCGATCGTCTTCATCGACCTTCTCTCCACTCGGTCTGACATGCACGAACAACTCGCTTTGCACCTTATCTCACTTCGATTCAGCACCTCTGTGTGGGAGATGTGGAATTCATTCAACACGGTAGAGAAATTGCCGCACACGAAACCTGGCATCGTCCTGGTGAGTACTATTGTCTTCATCCTCGGGAATATATCTGACTCAAGGCTCAATAGGCCTTTGCGTCCTATGTACGATCTGCCTGAATCTGTTTATCAACTTTCTGGCAGACGAGGGCCCACCAACAACTAGCAATCAGCTCGTTACCACTCTATGGACCCATTCATGTTTGGCGTTGTGTGGCAAAGGCTTCGGATGACGAATGCTTTCAATGCAACGCTTGATGCTCTTGACACTTTTCCGGGCACGTCTATCCTTTACGCCGGGTGTCAGCAGGTGCAGTGTGCGCCTGCCTATCTTTCGATCGTCTTCATCGACCTTCTCTCCGCCCGATCTCACATGCACGAACAACTCGCTTTGCACCCACCTCACCTCACTTTGTTTGCAGCCAACTGTAGCGTGAAATCGCGCAACGAGTTTTCTCACAAACTATGATTCAGCACCTCTGTGTGGGAGATGTGGAATTCATTGACCTGGGTAGAGAAATTGCGCACAAGAAAGCTGGCATCGGCTTGGTGAGTACTACTTATTGTCTTCATCCTAGAGAGCATATCTGGCTCAATGCTCAATAGGCATTGACGACATTTGATCCATCTGCCTGAAGCTGTTTATCGACTTTCTGGCAGACGAGGGCCCACCAACAACGAGCAACAAGCTCGTTACTATGTCGACCCATTAATGTTTGGCGTTGTGTGGCAAAGGCTCCGGATGAACGAATGGCTTCTCGTTTCCAATGCAGCATTTGATGATTTCGACACTTTCCCGGGCCCGTCTCTCCTTTACTTAGGGTGTCAGCGGGTGCATTGTGCACGTTGTCTGCCAACCCTTCGATCGTCTTCATCGACCTTCCCACATAGACCTCAGGAAGATCGGTAGCGATGAAAAGATCTCGAGGTTCGAGTGTCTTGATAATACCCGAAGCAACCAACCCAGAATCGGATCCCAGTTCGATCATCGTTACAGGGTGAATCCTTGCTGCGTCCCAAACAAAAGGGGGTTCAATTTTTCGGTCTGAGGGTGTAGAAACATACGCGGACAACGTGTATGCCGCTTCCCTGCTAGCGAAGATATCAAAGATGAGATCCAAAGTGCTTTTTTCGAAGATTTGATCTACCATACTCTTCTAGCGATCCCGTAAAGACGAATTGCATCCTCTTGAGCTTCTATCCCAAAGACACGCTCGCTATCTGTGCTTTGTCGAGCAATATCGTTCAGGTTGGAGGGGCGGATGTCAAGATTGTCGGGAAAGTTGGGGTCTTGTGCAAGCATGGCAGACGAGGGGCACTAGGCGGAGTTGCTGCCAAACTGGCCCAAACAGTGACCATCGAAATCAAAATCCCCTGCTCCAACGATGGTCGTCAGCCGGCCCTCTTAACCCTCCATTCCACCCCTGGTTCACCCATCGATGCCCATTCAGGCAAAGGCCGTCCAGCGTTTTACGCCACTTGGAGCAGCTTTGGCTGGTCCTCTCGGAGCACTGCATGAGTTCTATCTATCTTCTGTCGCCCCTGCTGACCCAGGAGCAGAGTTGTTTATCCCTAGATGTGTGTGTACGTCTCGCCATCAACTCGCATTTAAATGCTGTAATGTGAAGGCTTTGACCACACGTGAAGTGCCAAAACAAGGATACAACCTTTTCCTGCCGACGCGAAAGGCAAGTGGAAGAACAACCTATCGATCTTGTCCGTAATATTACGGATAATGGGGCTCTATCGAGGTTTTGGCGCGACGATGCTCAACACATTCTCAATGCGTATGAAGTCGTTATTCAAAGTGTGCTGTCTGTCCTCATTTTCGCAATAAGACGCATTCGTTGTTTTATACACATATATCTTCTTAATGACTAGTTCTATGTAAAGACGATCAGTCACTGAAAAACAAAAAGTAATCGCTCCAATTAAAGTGATGCTCTTGCTGGTCCTGTGTGACAGCCATTAGGCCGTCAATTTCACCGAGGGTTGCTGCAAGCCCGCTATATGGTCGGCATTCAACTGGGGGGGCTAAGATATGTTTCTGGCATAGAGGGCATCTATACCGAGGTTTCGCGAGTCCACCACCTTGTTCCTTGATTCGAACGAGGGAGGGTCGGTCATAAGCTGGAAGTTGTGGGTGAAGGCCGAAAGAAAGCGCCATCCGATGAATTTCACTCTGAAAGAGCTCGTTGAGGGCAATTGCAGAGAACTCGTGACCACAAGCCGCCAGACTGGAAGGGGGTTATTAGCTACATGAAGAAATGTAGCGACATAAAGACACTGAACATGAATCGTTTTGCGGTGGACTTCTGGAGGACGGGACATCGTAAATCATCTACCAAGAGATCTGAAAGCTAGAGATCATGTTAGAATCTTGCAGACTGATATTTAACTCAACCTGCCTCATTGAACCAGCGGTTTTGGGCAACAGCACGAGCGACTGCATCTTGGTTCTGGAAAACATTGTTGGAAATCTTCAATGGGATCAAGATGTTGAAGGCTATACGCTATTCAAAAGGCGAAGAAGTCTATTATTCTCCTGTGACAAACGCTAGAAAAAATAGCGCAATCAGTGAGAAAGATCTTTGTATCAATCAAAAGCACTGCAGACCTCCGTAGGAGATTGAATCAGGACGAACCCGTCTCTCTCTAAGAGATTCTCTTCATGAGAGCTGAATGTGTACTGTGGGTCACTGTCGGCAGTTGCGCCGCTATTGGGGTGTAAAGGCATCGAGCTTGAGTTGTGAGGGACAAAGGACTTCGGACAAAGGGCAAGAGATTCGTATTTTCCTGATTAGGAATAAAACATGAACGGCAGTGACATTCTGTGACAATTGGCCACTTCCGCATAAGTCAGTTTTTATTCTGCCTCCCGACTCTATAGCTACACGACTTCGAGGGGCAAACGGCTTCAGTAGCCTGGTAAAAAAGAACGTCGTACGTAAACATACGGCACGCACGTTGTTTCGAAAGTAATGCTGGAAGTCATTGGTCCTTTGCCACAAGGACCAAATTGGAGTTTGCGTTCATCCAATGGTAACAACCTGCCAAGCTCTAACTTGTGTCTGCTAATTGCTGGTAAGGGATGGAATCGCTTATGCAACCCTACTAGAGGATGAGACACGTTAGCCACCTTGAAGCCAATACTCACGGGCGCTTAGCCAGGATGGTCGCTAAGAAGTTGGTACATGGTCTGTCGTGCTGTGATTTGCCGAGGGGCTTGCCTGGGTGATCAAGAAGAATCTCGGGAGTAGGTGCCAATGAAGTGCCCCGTTAGCCTTGAAAATATTTTCAACCGCAATGCCGCCCCAGAAAGACTTCGCTCCAGTGAAAGCTTCGACGACTGATGATGCGGTTGACTCGCCGATGACGCGGTTGACGCACAGAATAGGCCTTCAGTCAATCAAAATGACAGACTTGGCCAGAACGAGGCCGATCAGAGATAGAGTAGGAAGTGCTGGTCATTCTGGCTAGCCGCATTTGAAGCTGAAACTTCGTCATATAGAAAAGAGCAAAAGACGAGTCAATCACAAATCGCAGGGAACAAGGCCAATGAGGGGTGATTCAAGGTTATCGCAAAGATATAGCAATCCATGTTGGGAGTAGTTATGCGCTGATTGGCTAGAAAGTTTTGGAACAGCTCTGTGCCGATGTCACGGTAGAGTTGCTAGGAAGGATGATTGCACGACTCCGGATTCTGAAGAAGCGAAACCGAGTTAATGTCCGGTGAAAGTGATCTGCAGAAGATCCCGCGTGTGCTCCAAACTGGACGTTTTCCAATGATAAAATGGAAGAACTCTCAGCACAACGCCATGCCGCTCCAAGGATACTTCCGTTGGCACCGCTGCGGATGGTTTGAACAGTTGGCGGAAAGAATGCCGATGAAGACGATCAATAGAGATGAGGACAACAACGCGCACAATCCACCTGCTGACAGCTGGAGTAAAGGACAGACGTGCCCGAAAAAGTTCCAAGATCATAAGCCATTCGTCATCCGAAGGCTTTCCCAAACAACGCCAAACATTGATGGGTGGCGATTGACGTCCACCGAAGGTTGACCGAAGGGTAACAAGCTGCTTTCTAGTTGCTGGTGAACCCTCGTCTGCTAGAAACTCAACAAACAGTGTCAGGTAGATAGGTCAAAGGTCATAGATTCCTATCAAGCCTTGTGTCGTGTCAGATGTGAAGACAATATCCACGAAGCCGATGCGAGGTCTCTTGTGCCGCAATTTGTCCACGAGCCACTTGTTGAATGAATTCCACATGAGCCACGCGGGGGGGTGCTGAGTCATAAGTTTGAGAAGACTGTTTGCGCGATTTCGCGCCAGAGTTGACTCCGTGATCGAAAATCTCGGAAAAGGAGAAGCTGCCAGCAGCCAATGCAACACCGTCGGCTTTGAGAACATTTTCAGTCAAAGCAAGTCGCGCCGCTGTTTAGAGCGGTTGGGTTCTGGTGACGGGATACATGGGTCCACAGGGTGGTTATCAGCTCAATTGAAGAAGGCCCGCTGCGAAATCCACCAGCGGAGCACTGAAGTAGACGAATGGTGCCCCACGACAGTCCGAGGTGAGCGACTGTCACATTGGCATGACTCCCCGGCGTAGGCCTGCCGGCCGTTGCCCTAGCACCGCGAGGGGATGCGCTCCAACGCTTGACTACCTTGGAGCAAAAAGTGGGACATGGTACTGTGCGCGAGTCCACGCACAGGCAGGTCCGCCTGCAAAAGCTTCTTCTAGATGCATTCACGTTTTGAAAAAGTTCGAGTAGTTTAAAGTCAAGTCCTGACCTCTCGGACGTGACAGTCATATCATGAACGTGGTGAGACTAGCCGGCGTATCTAAATACAGCACGTTGAAAGGTCAATTTTGCAGAAAACAAAATCCACATACTTCTAACAACGTAGAGAATTTAAATGTTCCAGTTGAAGAAGCCGCGAGTGACCCACACCAGGATCCCGGTCAATAGCAGAAACGGTCTGATCCCGAAAATGGGGGTTTTGTCCGGACGCCATTTCGCAGTTTCTGTCCGGATTGTACCCGGCTTACCTCAAATTTTGTAAATTTGTCCGGGTTGGTGGATCTGGGGGTTTTTCGGCAAAAATTCGTCCGGATCCGCAGATCTAGCCATTCCAGGGCGTAAAAAACGGCCCAGGTAGGCGCAAAGAGTCCAGAGACGCCCCCAGAGCTTCAACAAACAAGAATCAGTATTCTCGATCTATTTACAAGTCCGTGAGGTTCCTGGAATGGCTATCCGGGCTTATTGAGCACTACAAAAACACGTGTAAAGTAAGGATAGTGCTTAGTTCAAGGATCGAACATCCATTCTCAGGGAAGAGTGGCACACGCCATATCGCGCGCTTGACGACTCAGCTAAGAGACCTTCTGTCCGGATTGCTGCCTGAGGGTGTATGTGCCCTGAGCAATCCTGTCCGGGCTGGGGTTCCACTTTCTGTCCGGACTGGCTCCCGGCCGATTTGCGAAAATCCAAATTTTTTGTCCGGATCGGGAACAGACCGTTTCTGCTATTGACCGGGGTCCTCCCACCTTGTGAGCGGAGTTTATTTATGTAAGCCTCACGTGGTTTCCCAATCGTAATTCTTGAACGTTTGAACTTCAATATTTCAATTTGCACCAAATCAGTTATTGTCAAGTTTCTTTTAAGTATCTTGCAACTGGCCCCCCTGGCTTATCCGTGTCGTCAGTGTCACACTGCTTTGGCAAGAGGGCGACTTGAGCGTGCATTTGCGCCCATGGGCTTCGTTTCAAACATACTTGGATCTTGTTTCGAGGTCTGTCATACTTCTCCCGTCATTCTGTCTGTCTGACACGCCGACTTGTAGCCCAAGGCATGAAGAAACTTTGGCTGTCCCCATATCCTTCAAATTCGGCCCATGATTGCATTTCTCTCGATTTGTGTGTTCTTTTCAGGGTCCGTCGGACAAATCCGTTCCTTCCTAACGGAGATAGTTTTGAGCCACCAACTCCTTGAAATACGGGTCTTTGTGCTTCTTCAAGCTGACCTATGGAGGGCAAAAGCCTAGGATTTCAAGTTTCATCTTCTGCTCGCAAACGTCCTTCTATGAGCACCTGGGAAGATCGACCGCATGAACCTAAACAGAAAAGGACGCCTGGTGGTGAGTTGCGAAAGGTCAGTTTTTGTGCTTCCCAACTGCTTTGTTGTTCATAAACATTTTTGGGCGTGGTGTAGGCTCCAGAACCGGTATGCGGTCATCCTCCTGTCGATAGTCAGTTCAACTCATGATCTTCTTATCAGTCACTCAAGCAAGGTCTTCTCAATGGTTATGAAAAACGCCGGGTATTGAAACTCAATTCGAATGATGTTTGATTTTTATTAAACCAATCGTCTTCAGTTAGCGCGGGCCAGCACGTCAACCGTTGCTCATGATAATTCAATGAAAGGCTTTCAAACTGTGGGCGGAGAGCATTTACATGGCAGCATAATTGGCAAACCGTATGGTGCAACCCCCGCTGTTTCCCGTAATATTGCCTCTCAGATGGATTTAAGAGGGGTAAAGCAGCATAATCGCCCTCAGAGCGCAACAGACTAACCTAATAATTTAGGAGAGCAACACCAGAATAGAGGAGAACATATCTCGGGAAATGATTCATCCTCGGAATGAATTACGACAGGACGCCATCCTTGGGGATGTGGTTATCGCAGAACAGGATAAAGGAAAAAGGAAGATGACACCACTACAAGTCGAGGAAATGGAGCGTGATAGGAGGCAGCAACATATTGAAACAAGCCGCACGTCCGATTCGCCACCTATGATGCCACTACATCCACCCATAACGCCCATAATGTTACCATCTCCCATGATGTTACCCCCTCCACCAATGATGCCTCTCCAACGCACTGCTAACAATGTCCATAATCTGCACCACAACTCAGACGTACCCCCTCCTGTGGCTTTGGGCGACTTTGGGCGTCAAACATCGGCATCTCAGTATCTGGGACGTCCAGTGCAAGCGCAACCGCCGACTCCATCTCGTAGCATTCTCGCTTCAAACGAAGGGCACCACTCGTATTCTGTAAAAGACCATCTCCGTAGCGTCCACTCACCGCAATCTCGTCCTGGATCTCCCGTGGTTTCTGCCACAGCCGCCGGGTGGGATGCTCAACAGCGCCCTCGTAGCGTACAGTCTGTTCGACACCGCCATGGCATGACACCCCCAGAAGGATTGGCTACAGGAAGCATTGGTGGCCTAGTTGGCCCTGGTGGTCCACCTCGTCCTATGTCCTCAACCTCAGCTGGCCAAGAATGCTATCGACAGGCTTCCCCACTCCGCCCCCGCAGCGTACAGTCTTCTCGTAATCGAGCTGCCCCGTCTCCCGCGTTTTCCCTGGGAGCTGCGAATTTGAATGACTCTGACCGTTGTCGCAGCGTCCAATCTGCTCACTCATCCTCTCTAGCTTCCCGTCCCTGTGAAGAATTACAGCCTGTTGGCTCTGACGCGCAACTACAATTCAGTGCCAGTTTGAGTGGAGGGGATGCGATGCAGGTAGATCAGCCTATGTGGAGTAGCCAAGGGCACTACGGAGAGCCTGTTTCACAACGTTCCTGCAGCGTCCAGTCTGCTCGTAAACGAACTCCCCTAGCTTCTACAGCATCTTCCCAGGTTCCTGCCATTTTGAACAACCAGAGCATGCAATCTGCTTACCAGCGTGACACAACTTCTCTTGTCGTTTCCCATCCCCGGGAGCAGTCTCGGCCGAGCAGAGGTTTGAGCGGAGAGACCGTCATGGAGGTCGATCATCCCAAGTTTTTACCCCCGGGCAACCAAGGGCACTTTCGAGAGCCGCCTCCACGGGACTCCCGTGGCGCTAATTCTTCTCGCAGCCAATCTGCTTCGTCTTTCTCCACATTTCACAAGGTTGCCGAGGGGCATCACAGTTTGACTAGCAATTTCGCTGTTGGTTCTCGTGGTCAGCATTCTCTGCCCAAGATTGATCTTAGCGCAGGGGTTGCAATGGAGATGCGTAGCCTCACGTCTCTAGGATTGGGTACCTCTAAGAGTGGCCAAGTCCATGATGGAGATTTTGTCTCACGTGATTCCCGCAGTGTCCCATCTACCCGTGATCGGTCTGCCTCTGTGGCCCTCACAGATTGCCAGGTTTCTTCAAGAGCTCATAACTCAAACAGCCCGCATCGTTGTCACAGCGCACAATCAGCGCGCCACCGCTCTGGCGTAGCCTCCCCCTTCGATTCCGATCCTCAAGATGTGCCAGGTATTCACCAAGCATTGGCTTCCAAATTTTCAGCTGGCTCCCATCGTCATAGTTCCCACGTTGAACCCAAAACTATTTCGAGCGAAGTTGTTCGATCTGCGCTATGTCCTCCCCTCAGCGCCCAGGCTCAATCTTCCCTTTGTCGTTCTGGTGCAACTGTAACGACTCCCGTTTCTGCATCGACCTCTCAGCTTGGTACCTATCCAGCCCCAGTCTCGAGCACTATCTTTGATCATCTGCCCAAACCATCCCAGCCTACGTTCAATTGCCACAACCAATTTTTACCCTCTGATACTTTACACTCTTCTGACTCCCCGCAGGCTCCACATCGGCCTTCTGGTGCATCCGCTGGTGCGGCCGTCAACCCCCAGGGTGAGATTATCCACCAAACGTCGGCTCCTTGCCCTCCAAATAGTCAGCAAGTACAGGATGCTCCCTGGAAGCCGATTAGTGACTTTGCCGCGTTGAGTGAAGGGGCTACGGCGAACGTAGCTGGTTTTAGTCTTGGGGGCGCTCAACCTACGACTCCATCTTCGAGTTCTGCTTCCCCTTCCCCTGATGCCAACCCGTTACGTTATCGCCCTGGTCCTCTGCTTTCCCAAGCGAAAGCTGGTGGGGATGATTTGCATCAATTTCGTAGGGCGCCTTCTGCACCTCGCCAGTCTGGCGTAACTTCTGCCACCAATGTTCGTTCCGAGAGGGGTCCTCGAACTATGACTATTGATTCTTTAATTTGCTACCCTGACCGAGATTCTCAGTCAAACGTTAGTTTGAGTGCGATGGATTTAGATAAAGCTACAGCTCCAACGTCAGATGCTCCTTCGAGCAGTCAAGGGTTGGTGGACCTTGATCCACATCGTGCTCATAGTGCCCAGTTCTTCCATAACTCCGCCTCTGCATCCTCTCTACCTTCTGAAGCAGCTGCTCAGCCCCGGGGCTTGGCTCAAAACACCCCCGATGTCATCTTTGAGTCTCACAATACCTCAAAAAGCGGAGTTCCGTCTGACCCATATAACCAAATGCGCCCCAATTTCGTGGATCCGGCAGTCACAAGTAACCAAGCCCTATCATCAATCTCTAATGAAGCCTTCTCCGGAGCAGTACGAGGTTCTTTCAACGAGCCTTCTGGAGCACTTTCTCAAGATATTGGTGCACAAGGCCGTAATTTAGAATCGAGTGGGTCCAGTCGGTTTTCTGATGCGGTACAAGATGTGCCTGGTTCTTTTGACCAGCCTTCTGGACAGCATCTGAGAAACTCTCAAAATGGTGGTGGACAAGCTTGCGACCCAGGATTGAGCGGGCCCAGTCAGAGTGGGCGTGATCAAGTTTCTGATACAACACAAGGTGTACCCAGGACTCTCAATCAACCTTCTGGACTGCATCTGGGACTCTCTCAGAGTGTTGGTGGACGAAACTATGACGTACGGTTGAGTAGGCCCGATCAATTTCTTGAAGCGCTGCCAGACATGCTCGGTTCTTTGTACCCACCTTCTGGATCGTACCCGCCACTTTCTTTAACTGTTGATCAGCAAAGTTATGATCCAGGATCGCCGTTGGGTTCTGACATGGAAGTCGATTGTTTCCTCCCCCGACAGCAGAAAGACTTCCTCCAAGGAGATGCCACCTCGAACCAACGTACGTTCAATCAGGAAAATCTATATAACCAAGGTAATTTTGCTGTTATTTACTCCACTCAAGTTTCGAACCTGAGACGTGCGTCCCTAATAGATCCTCTACCCACGAACCTTCGTCCAGCTGGACCCTCCCCGACGCCTGTCGGGGCGCCTCTGGTTACGCCCATTCCCAAGAAGCCGATCAATTTTAACTTCGATGAGGGTCATAATGACTTTGATTGGGGCTCGTCCCAGGAATCGCGCCCATGCGACCAAAGATTCCATGCAAATTTTATATCTGAAGGGGAACGTAGGATGCGGAGCTTGTCGGCTCCCGGCCTTGATCTAGGCACTATTCCGGAAGACGCAGAAGTTCCAGGTGGTGATCACGCAGGACTAGACACGATCTTAGAGCGGCTCAATGGGGTTCAAAACTCTGTTGATCAAACTCGCAAAGAGTGCCGTGAAGTGATGAAGGTAGTGCTTGGGTCCTCGCTACACAAAGGTAAGAAGAAATTGAAGAAAACACCAAAGCCAAAGGACCCTCGTGATACACATCCATTCCGAATGAGTTTCCTGGTGAGCGTGACTTCGAGATCTGCTCTTCCCTTCTTAATCAATCCCTCCAGCGCATTTTGCGGCGACATCTCTTTCGCCTTTTCAACAACGCCAAAAATGACAATGAACTTTTCTCTCGTCCAGCTCCTACGCCTGAAGAGATCCAAGTCTTCGAATCCCGACAACCAGGGTGTATTCGCATTTCAGCGAGGAACTTTTCCATTGACTGGGCTGGTCCAGGTGGTTCCCCCTTCAATACTGAAGCCGAAACTGTGTTTGCCGATGATCTGCTGACTCGGATTGTCGAGGACAAATGGTACCAAGAGGCCGCACCGATCCCTGAAGCTTTCACAGACGTCACTTACATCCGAACGACATTCCACAAACAACTCAAATACCTTCGTAAAAGGTTCTCGCTATACCAAGGAAACAACGTTCAACTACACCAAGAATCACTAGCACATAGCTCTAGATATCAACGCAAACGACAGGTTCGTCTCCTATCCAACTTCTTCTCTGTATTTCTTTCTGCTGAACTACCAAGCTTTACTTCAAACGGCGAGACGCCGTCCAGAATGTGCCTGAACTCAAGCCGTTCAGCCGTCTCTTTGAAACTGTTGGAATCGCAGGCGTGAGCTCAGACGAGTCAGACCCCGATTCGCCAGGTGACTATCGACGTGTCTATCCGTCATGGCGTGGAACTTCTCTCGAAATGCTTGAATGGCGAATCGACACATTCGTGGAAGAGCTTAGACAACCCAAAATTGGCCATCGTCGTATCCCTGGAAAACCTCCTCGACGGCGCCTCCATAGGGATAGGGAGAATCCTGAAGCACTCGCCCGTCCTCGTCTTCCAGTCAACTGTTATGATCCAGAATGGATTAAGACTTTGAGAACGGGAGAGTTGCGCGACCTACAAATAGATCAAACTTCTTACGATTTTGAACAGGGTGAGAGCGATTTCGATGATGAGTGGCCCGGGGATGAAGGCTCGGAACCAGACATGGGTCTTGAGTAGTTCGTTGAGTTTACATAGATTGATTATTATGTAATCAGATTGTGACTTCTGGCCAATGCGGTTACCTAATCTATCCTATACACATGGTCACCTGCCAAATCAACTAGTTATCATGTCCACAGGCCTCTTTGCCCACGACTCCCAACTTCATACTCCAATACACTCCGCCGAGGACAATGACGGATTGACCTGGTGTCTTCTCGCACACTCTGATGCGGTCTTAAAAGAGTTTGTTGCTTCAGGCGGAGCGCTGGACAGATCAATACTTCGATGGAATCCGAACAAACCCTGGGACCCTTGGACTCCTGTATCAATTTGGGGATCACCCCAGCAGCAACCTTGGTATCTTTCTCAAGACTCGCACAATAACATCTCTATAGACTTCTCGGAGTACTTTTCTGAGTATCAACGCGTGGAGCAACTGCTGTTTTTCAGCGGAAAATTCACTCTACCTTTGCCTGAATCCGCGGCTATTCAGTTCGATTCTTTTTGCACAGAATTTGGCTTTCGCAATGCTCAACGAGCTATGCGAGAGTACGTGGCATTTTTTACTTGGTGGACAATGATAACGCCCAAGCGGGACACTGAACATTTGAAGGCGGCCCAGTTAGACCAAATTCAAGCTTTGCCTATTGATCTAATGGCTTGCACACGAAAGGCCATCATTATTGACCTCGCCGAGGACTGGCCTCATGTGAACATCCCCTTATGGGCAAACTATAGGATCCCGGTCTTGTATAGATGGACGAGTCGGGAAGGAGGTGATCTCCGTTTCAAACGTCTGTCTCCCATACAAGATGGTATCAAGCCCCCTTTCGACATCTTCTTACAGGACGAGAGGAAGACCCTCTCAAATCCGACGACGCAAGCAAAGCACCGTGTGCGCAATCTGGTCGTTGACTTCGAGGGCTGGGCTCGGCGAGACATTGCAGACAAAAAGGAGTTGAACCAGCTTCGTAATTGTCCCTTTATTCTCATTGACAACGTCAAGTCCACATCCCGAATATTCTTCCGCTGGCGAAGAATTCGAAATCGCGCTTCCCAGCATGAACCCGATTCCAGTGATGAGGAAGATATCAATGATGCGGAATATCACGGGCCTCACATCAACGTTGACAAATGGTGTAAAATTCGCGAGCGCTATCGAAGATGCGCCCCAGAGTCGGCACACCAACTTTATGACCTTGATACGGGAACGAAGCCCACAGCGCCTGCATCACCAGCGTCAGAAGGATCAATAAAACGGGGTAGTGTTTGCATTGGTGCAAAAAATGAGCGGCCGGGTGATACCCGTAAGTACATTTGATCAGAATCGCACTTGATTTTGACATTATTTTGCAACGTAGGTGATAGTCGAGAGTTATCGTCAAGTTCAACGTCTTCCTGGAGCATCCCGCGTTCTCCATCCCCATCTACACGTCTTTTGCCGCCGCAATCTCCGTCAAAGTTTTCGTGGAGTGGTCAATCAGCCTCTTCTTGGGAGGGCTTAGCGTCGTCTTCTCCTTGGACCCAGTCGTCTGCCCCGCTGGCGTCAGAAAGGTCAACAAGAGGAAGTAGTATTTCTGTTGACGCAAAAAATATGCGACCGAGTGATAGCCGTGAGTACGCGCGGGATTAGAATCAACCAGGTTTTGGAATCAATTTTCTCAATGTAGGTGGTTATAGTTGGGGAACATCATCGATGTCATCAAGTTCAATAAACCGCTCCTCATTCACGTCTACGCGCCCTTCGCGACAACACCCCTCGTCAAACTGGTGGAGTGACCCATCTGACTCTCCTTGGAAAGATTTGTCATCATCCTCTCCTTGGACTCAGTCTCCTGTCCCGTCGGCACCGGAAAGACCAACAAGAGGAAGTACTGTTTCTATCCATGCCGGAAATGCGCAGCTTGCTGAAAGTCGTGAGTACATACGGCATTAGAATCGTACTCGTTTTGGGGGTTAATTTTATCAATGTAGGCGGTTATAGTAAAAGAATGTCAACAAGTTCAACGTCTTCCCAGAACATCCCGCGTTTCTCTCCATACCCTTCTGCACACCCTTCGCTGCCATCCTCTTCTGGACACAACCTTTCGTCTGAATTTTCTTGGAATGACTCTTCTTGGAAAGCCTCGTCTCCTTCTTCTCGGACTCAGTCTTGGGATCGAGTTGTGGACGCTTCTTCCCGAACACAGTCCAGGCCAATGAGCCGGACACTGGGTCGCTCCTCGCACCATCGAGCAGCCCAGCAGTCGGATTGGCGACGTTCTGGAGGTGGATCATCATCTCATGAATACATTGATGGGATCTCCTCTTTTCAATCTGATTGTTCGAGAAGTGGAGTCAGGCCAGAAGCAAGGGGCAGAGATGGCAGAGATATCTATCGTAGGCGGGAATCCCGATCGTCCACCCCGATGTCCGATTCATCCACCCAAACATTTGACTCCTCTTCTGTCAGGGACTCGTCTGGGACTTCTTCAATTATCCAACAGAATAGACCCCACGAGCGAGGATCTCACTCATTTGCCACGAAAACTTCAAGATCCTCTGATGTACGTCTCGAGAGCGACTCATTTGGGCAAGAGTCACAAGGTCCCTCGTCCACTGGGGCTAGTCTTTCACTCGACTCCGGCCCAATCCTAATAAATACTGGCATCATTTTGTCGTCGAAGACTTCAGAAGGCAATCAAACGAACTATTTACATTCCCAGTCCAAAGGAGATCATCCTGACATAGTTATGGAAGAAACCTCAAGCTCTACTCGTGATTCTACTACTGTGCGCACAAGAGCGATTGGTGAGGCGACTGAACTTCTTCAAGCTGTTGAAACACCAAATAGAAATGGGTCAGCTTCTCAGCTGAGATCATCAGTACCGGACGCTGTTGGCTGTCATGCTGCTCAATCACCTTTCCTCTCGACTCACATTGCCACCCAATCGTCCGGTGTTCACCTATTAGAAAGCTATTCCTCCGTTCCAAATCACAGTCCTGGAAATGATGATATAGTTTCACTGGGGTCCGCTGACGATGACGTTTCAATAGAAGACGGCCCTTTTGTGGTCCTCGGAACATTGTCAACCGACGGTTCAGCTTCTCCGCTAAGATCATCAGCAACGGATGCTGTTGGCTCTCATCCCACTCAACCCCCTGCCCCTTCAACAAACATTGTCACCGCACAATCGTTCGGTGTTCGCTTCTCAGAAAGCCATCTCTCCCAGGCTAACACCGTTTCAATCCACAGCCCAGCCAATGATGATACAGTTTCACTGGGGTCTGCTGACGATGACGTCTCAATGGACGAAGACCCTTTTGTGATCGTCGAAACATTGCCCAGCGACGGTTCAGCTTCTCCGCTAAGATCATCAGCAACGGATGCTGTTGGCTCTCATCTCACTCAACCTCCTGCCCCTTCAACAAACACTGCCACCGCCCAATCGCTCGGTATTCGCTTGTCAGAGAGCCATCTCTCCCAATATAACACCATTCCAATTGACAGCACAGCCGATGATGATATAGTTTCACTGGGGTCTTCCGACGACGACATCTCAACGCGAAATGACCATTCTCTGCAAGTTGCAAGTTCAGAAAAAGTTCCTGATCTACACAATGTTATTGGGCCTTGGGGCATTGTGCTTGGGAAAGTTGTGTATGCAGAAGTCATCGACTCGCTCCTTTGGGATGCCACATTTCTCAGAAGAGCAGTTTTTTCTTTTGCTGAGCCGGAAGGCGTTGTCAACATCGTCTCCGAGGCTATGTTCCGCTACTGGACTTGTGCAGAACCAAGTGTCACTACTGCGCAGCTTCTTTCTCGAGCAATCGCGGCTTGCTTACCTTTTCGCATTCTAGTGCCTCGTTCTTCCTTGACCGTCGTCACCAGCTTGCCTGTTCGTGAAACAATCAATAAATTACCTAACGAAAAGAACATCACAAAGTTCATCGCACTCTGGAAGGATTTTTTGAAAAATGATCTTCTCTTGCGACCAGAAGCTCGCGGCTTTTTGTTTGTTGGTGGTTTCGTGACAAGACTTGCCCTTTACTTTGGTGGAGCTGCCTTGGTACGGCGCGCGCAGGAGGGTCCGTCTGCTGAAGCAGCCGGCATGTATGGATTTCGCCTCAAAGCCTCAAATGGAGACACCCTGCATGATGATTTCGTCGCGCCAGCTGCAATCGACGCTTTGCTAGGGAGTCCAGCGCATAATTTTAACACAAAGAAAACACTTTTTCCTGATGGAGAAGCTCTGGCACGCCACTTCCCCCGTTATCAAGGAGTTTGGACTCAACATTGCGAAGACCTTTTTCAGGCCATTTTGCGATCATTTCAAAAGAAACCGGAGCTGAGAAATACTCGTGAATGGGGGCGTTGGTTGCGAGTGGGCGAACACAACAAACGGGACGAGCCTCTCATTGACATTAAAGGTGCTTGCACTGACATACTTCAGAATCTGGAACTTCACCCCCCTCATGACCGTCGATGGCATCAAGCTCCCCTGACCTCTGTTCGAACAGACTTGTGTCCAATTGTCCAAAACACTACTTAGCATTTACCCATCGGGACCTGGATCAGCTTTGTTATGTCCAAGTCGCGTCCTGAGTGGCAGCTCAGTAACATATCATTCCGGTAACAGTTGTAGTAGTCTATTGAGGTGGTGAGGTATACCTACTTACTTGATCATAATTCTTGCTCGTTGCTTGTCGTGGGATTCTGGAGTCTTTGTCAGCAATTCACCGGATGCTTCAATGCTAACCACAAGCCAACCATGTCACCTCCTCTTACACTTTGGGAGATAACAGTCATGCAGAAGTTCTTAATTGGCTGCATGACGTTTTGACACGCCAGAAACGTGAGTTGCCCCCACCCTTGAAAGCTTGAAGTGCAATGGTGTTAATTGATTTTGTGAAGCACCGCAGAGTTTTGAAGCGAAGTTGGATCTACGTAGGTTCGTCATCACCGTCGTCAACATGTCTCATGAGTGGCTAGGCCAAGGTTAAGCAAATTTTTGTAATGTATCCCACGAAGTTGCTGTTTGAGCTGGCTTGCGGCAAAGGTATGAGCATGCTGACAAACCAGCCCCGCCTATTTCGCTGACTCTAAATTGAAAAGGGTAAGTCATGAGGCACTGCTCATATTGATCTTTGTGTTAGCTTTCACTAGAAACGTCTTCGTGTGGAAAGGGAAATGTCTTCCAGCTCGCAAATTATCTTGCTTGGATCGAAGGGTAGCGGTGAGTGGTATTTTGCGCGGGCGTTAACGATCCTCAACGACATGCATGCAACAGGAAAGACCGCATTCATCGCTACCCTTTGTGGTGTGCGTATGCTAAATAACGTTCTGTTTCTGACATCGGTATAACACTTCTATCTTCCAGCTTTCCATTCTATTTTCCACTCGATACGCATTCGAGTGGCATTTATCTCCATCAGGACCGTGGACAGCCAACATCTACATCTGCCGACGGCAGCCAACGACCCTTTGGGACGTGAAGGTCGCGTTCTGCACCATCATATCGACTCCGCTGGATCTTCAGAATGCTATCCGGCGAACTCAAATTGCCGTCTTCAAACCAAAGGCAAGCTTTGAAGAAGCACTTGCCACGGACGAGGCTTCCCTCTGCCATTTTGAAACCCAGTTAACGTCAAGACAGTCTTACTGCGCCATGTCCACCGTGCACGTTTATCTTCAGTGCCCGGGGTTTATCCTGTCACCCATGGTATTCGTAGATTTACCTAGTATGTGGAACGGTCTTACAGTTTAATATGAAACCTACCATGCTTATAGAACACAGTGACCAATTAATTACTCACACCGTAAACGATCTTGTGCTGCATTACATCCGGCCTCAGCACAACATCATCCTTGCCACCGTGCCCATCGCTAGTCTGTTTTCTTTTTAATTCTAGAGATACAAAGCAACTAAAGGTATTGTCAGTGCCTAAACCATGTAAATATTTGTGTGGGCTGCTGAACGTTGAAGATCCACAACGTATTCGCACTCTAGGTTAGATTATTTCTGCAAGCTTGCCGCCGCTCAACTCAGTCTGCTCTCGCATAGTGGTTCTGACGGGCACCAGATTCACTGGATATATCAAACCTTGGTTGGAGGTGCTCCAGAGAATTAGGGCCCGACCTTGTCTTCATTTTGCCATTCATGAACGGGATCCTTCGGACAGTCTTGCGGGTAGCACAAATGCATTGGACTTCCGTCAGTTAGAGATGGCTTTTTTTGCCACCACCGCCCCTTGGTCAGCGATGCAGGAACAGCAATTTCTTGGTGTTAGTAAGGTCGCTCGTGCCCTGGTGAAACTCTCGCTCGAGATCCACGCCGTAAACCAGTAAGCAGGTTTTGTCTGGGGTGTCTCCTACCATCACTCATTGCAATTGGTTGGCACATAGGTTAACTCCTATTGATTTTCCTGGTGCGTACATTTCAAGTGGCGAAAACGAAATTAGCGTTGGCGCAATTGTGGTTGGCATTTTCTTGTTATTCTTCTTTTCTACCCAATTGTAGGTAGTAAGTAATATAAGTCTAGATTTCTATCGCCGTAAGGGAAAAAGATTGACATGCCCGAAACCTATAAGTAAACTAAGCTTTGCAATATCCGCTTAAAAATACCCTCTAGTACAGATGGGCGTGTGAAGGCGTGTCAGAGACGGACTAAACTTGAATGACGAGAAAACCTGGACATGACCTCAAACGTGGTCCAAATATTCTTCTGAAAGCCATATGCAAGAGCAAATATACTCTCAACTCACCCTCTGACCAAAGCGGTGAGGCACTGAAAAGACAACCCAGACAGGCCGGAGAGGCTAATTGCAACCTGTGGCCAGTATCACTTGAGTCAAACTTGAGTATGCTCTACTTATCGCTACGATTGACATTGAAACCACGTGTTGTTTAAACTCCGCCACTCACCCAAGTTGTCCATTGGCAATGGATGGACACTTATAAATCTCTACGTCGTTGGAAGCATGTAAGTTCTCGTATCCTGCAAAATATGACCTTTCAACGTGCATTTTCTAGGATAATCAGGCTAATCTTGCCACGGTGCCCGTGTCCCCCAGTCACTTCGTTTCGCTTCAAAGATCAAGGTCCTCTTACTGGATCTGTTCTCTGCGATTCTTCTCTCTTGTAAAAAGACGAACGGGGTTTCGGCATGAAAACGCAGTCGGTCTGGACAGCCTGCACAGAATGGTCACGTCCGAACAGTAAGGACTTGATCTCGATGTTTCCAAATTGTGAATGTGCCCAGGAGCCTTCTACGTGGACCGGCCTGTGCCTGGACTGGCGCACGACGCCTGCGTCCCGCAAGCGCTTCTCAAAGATCGCCCCATATTGGCCTTGTTTCCCGCGGTTCGCGATCGGCTCGAGGTGTCTTCTACCGTTTTATAAGACGAAGTTTTGACACCAAAATGAAGTTGGTCTGGACGGCCAGCACATCTTCTTCCCTGTTTCATCGGCCTTGTTCTCGCTGAGCTTGCCACTTCTGGTCGAACCAACGCCTACTCCGTGCGTCGACCACGTCATCATCCATCTTCTGGAGGTCTGTTTGGAACGGTAGTGCGGTTGAAAATATTTTCAAGGTCGACGCGGCGCTTCAAGTTCAGAAGCATCTTTTCCCATTCACCATCCGAGATTCTTTATCACCCAGGCAACTCCGGCGTGAAATCGCGCAAGAGTTCTCCCAAAACTTATGAATCAATACCCCCGTGTGGTGCATGTGTAATCCACGGGCACGCATCTACTCGGCAGATCACAGCACAATAGACCGCATACTGCCAACCTCTCAATCACCATCTTCTCAAGCGCTGGTGAGTATTTGCTTTGGCCTAACAAATGTATCTGATCTAAGGTTCTATAGCCGATTGCGTCCTGCGGCTTAAGTGACGATGTTTGCCGTTGTATGGTAAAAGCTTCGGATGAAGATTCGACATTTGGCGATTTTGACACTTTTTCGGGCATATCTTTGTTCGCGTCGCCTACCGCCCAGTCTTCAACGCTAGCTGTGCACCGACTCCACTGTCATTTTGTTACGCGACGTTCTCTCATCAAAAGATAGTCAGTCTGGGACACAAACGGCGTTTCCTCCAGGCTACAAGTTTCCGTGAGTACATGACGCTCTTTCGGAACTTCTGGTCATGAGCAGCCCTGCTATCATCGCGCGCAGGGCTATTCCGAACTTTTCCAATCAACATGCCGTATGTGAGAATACCATCAACTTCAACATGAATTGCTACTCCGTGGCAATGGGCCAATGGCTTCTGAGTATGAAGGGTCTCAAATCCCCACAAAGTCTAAGGACACACGGCAGCGTTTGTGATTGACTTGATGTGTACTCTTTTCGTCAATCGTTTTCTTCCAGAATCCCGAGTCATGCTCCCTAGCAATTCCGGCTTGCAATGGCGCGCAGTGTCCCAAAACTTATCAATCAACAGCCCGAACGTGCCCTGGTTTGAAGACTTCCAGCAAGAGCTACAGGCGAGTTCCAACGACCTAAATGGGAGCGTCGGCATTCAACACTGTTTTCGTTGAAGGCCAGGCCAGCAGACTCGTCACCTTCTAAAGACCACTTAAAATGGTAGTTTCAATGAGGCTTTCGGAGGTACCCTTTCTCCTCGTTCATTTCCCAGCCACACCCCCTGACTTTGCGTTCAATTTTCCATCAACTTCTACGTTTGGCTTATTTGACCCGCGTCCTGCCAAGCGCGCTTGGGCTTTGCAAAGTAACGCTGTTTGGGGGCACAAAACTAGTTTTACTCCGGCTGCAAATCTCTTCCAGGCCGCGTGTCTTTTGCGCTACCTCAGAATCATCAACCTCTCAACACCAATCATTAAGCTTACATACAACTCCTACCGACAACCCACTGTCCTGATAGAAACATCGTTCTGTAACCAGCTAAGTCTTTGTGCGACCAGCCAAAGAATCTGAATTATTTCAATTAAAGTTATATTAATGCAAAAATGATTCGATACAGCACACAACATGGATTCGTTTCAAAAGCTAGGCGATCAAGATATCAAAAAGTTAGGCGGACGATGGATGAATGGAGGGTTGTTCGCTAATGAACAATACAGTCATTTTTTAAGTATGGAGCAGCAGTTCACCAACGGAATCACAAGTATGGGGGTAACGTCAACAAATACAACGACAGTATACCCCCCATTCTAACTTTGGAAGATTGGGAAGCGTGTCTCCATCTCGACAACAAGTAGCAGGAAAGGTAGGCAGCTGATTGAGTGAAAAAGTGGACGAAATTTCCGTCTGGACGGTTGGATGACACCCCGACTGAGAGAAAATCATGAAATAGAGACTGTATTGAAGATGTGCTCCTGCCTAGAGGGAGGAAGTCAGCAAGGGTGGTTAACATTGCATAGAAAATGAAGGAAAAACCATAGCTTCATGGACCTCTTGAGAATGCTGGGGCAGGTAGAGCTGACTGAGTGAGAAACTGGACGAAATATCTGTCTGGATAGTTGGATGACGCCCCGACTGAGAGAAAACCATGAGATAGAAATTGTATTGAAGATGTGCCCCCGCCTAGAGGGAAAGTAGTCAGCAAGGGCAGTGAGATCAGGACAGGACGGACCGGTTGACATTGCATAGAAAATGAAGGAAAAACCATAGCTTCATGGACTTCTTGAGAATGCTGGGGCAGGTCGTCGCCAAGTCTCTGGTTGGCGGTTGAAGTCTCAGGCAGCCGGCTGAAATCATCGAGCAATTGACTGACAGGCCAGGCCTGCAAATGGCTAGAGGCGTAATGGACTGGTTGTGTTCGAAGGACCTCAGACCATCTACAGCCGCAAAAGTAAGCTACTTCACGTGAATGAGAGGAAGTAGCTTCAAGAGAATATGCGACTTGAGAATGATCGTTTGGAAACTTTGATTCGTTCGATCTGCGATGATAGCTCCCTAAACAATCGAGAATATATATAAATTGTGACACCCACTGGGAGTTCAACATTAGCACCCCGCAAGGGACACAGGGCTACGCGCGAGCAGAAGTGTTAGGGTGTCGTAGCGGTGAGGTGAGGGAAGGCGACGAACCTCATTGTGATAATCTACGAGATGTAAGTCGCCCCAAGGAATGGAAGAGGTGGACAGAGAGATAACGCATGTGGAAAACAACAGCGAAATTAGAAGGACCACGCGCTTGGCCAAAAATTCAGAGGTCGAGGATGAAGGGAGACAGAAAGGCAAGCGGAGAGTTGCTGAGAAGGGTAAGTCTGCAGTTGCTAGCCCAGTGAGCGAGATGGAATTGTCCTTCTTTGTGGGAGAGAAAGAGAAGGGTAAATCGCTTCCAAGATTATGGCAAATATCGGCACAGTAGCCGTTATAAGCAAGTAAGGAAGGAGAATGGGTGCCTGACGAAAAGGGTATGTTAGGAGGTCAGAACAGCCAACAATGAAGGGCAGGTTTTCGCACACAGTGCAAGAGTGGGAGGCGTCTTGAATTCGTTTGGGACCTGGAAAGGAATACTATATTAACAAAAGGAACACAGAAATCGCGTTCAAGAGAGCACCTGGCTAAGCTCGTTGAGAGACATGGAACAGATTGAAGACAGAGAAGTTTACTACAAGGTAGACAAAGGAAAGTGAGAAAAGTTTCCTTTGTCTGAACACGAGTGGAGCGGAGTGCCATTCACGGCAATTAAAAGGGAATCGCCGGGGAATGTCACCAAAAAGGGATCACGATCATGCGCCATGAAGGACAGAATGCTGAAAATTGTGCGCATTAAGCATCGGATGCATAATTGGGCAGCAATGTTGCGGAAAGAGAGCAAGGAAAGAGAAACCTGTAGGAGTCCACACAACAGGTCCATTCCTTGCCTTATGAGCGAACGTCATCACATCGCTAATACAAATGACGCGAGGCGCGAATCCACGCCGTTGAAACGGGGAGTCCAAGAAGTTGGAGAGACTGAGCTTCGCAAGATTATGCAACCAAAATGCCTTCTGCTATGTGAGAGACAGGTCACAGACTGAATGTCGAAAAAAGCAAGATATACCTCAAAACGTAACTTTCGGCGAATGGAATAAGCGCGAACAGACACCCGAGTCGCCCTTATATCACTGTAGACCTTCTTTGCCCTTTATAATAAAGAGACAAACGTGATATTTATAGGGCTGACTATGGGAGACTACCTCCTGCGTGGTGCACTGGTGACAGTGGCCAGGTGACAGAGTTCAACTTGTTGTGCGAATTTGAAATCACGTGAGGTACAAGCTCCAGCTCTTGACGTAATTACCCTACTTAGTTTACTTACATCTCGCTCGCAATGCTGCATGTTCGTCTGGCGATAAGTCGATTCAATGACCCAACATCATACCTTTTTGAAGGAGAACAGCGTAAACCACCTTCTCAATCCCATTTGTTCTCTTGTTGCGAAAGATGGATTTGCCGTCCTCACAAAATAGAACAAGATTTCAAACCTCCCTGGATT
Organism: Laccaria bicolor S238N-H82; assembly: GCF_000143565.1. Classification (NCBI taxonomy): domain Eukaryota; kingdom Fungi; phylum Basidiomycota; class Agaricomycetes; order Agaricales; family Hydnangiaceae; genus Laccaria; species Laccaria bicolor. The sequence continues at coordinate 457,052 of NW_001889897.1, forward strand.
GCTACAATTAATAATACATATGAAGTAAAGATATTCAACCGATTATATGGTGAAAATGAAGTAATCCGCCCAATCCACTCCAATTAATCCACAGCCATTTTCAATAGTCACCACCTTTTGCGTATAGGCTCGAATGAAGCTGATGATGCCTAAGGCGGTATTGACCGTCTGTGTGCACCGAATAGGGACAGAAGTTACCACGGTCCGGCAAAGAGGACACTTGTAAGATGGTGTAAAGTTGAATGTGGCCAGATTTTTGAACCGCGCGAAAATCTCGGCGGTGTAAGGGGTATGACCCTCTTCACGAAGCTGAGGCTCAACATTGATATGATCATGTAAATCCCTATTCAGTTCAAGTCGAACCGCCTCCTGGAAAAGCTGGTGGAGAGCTTGGGCCGAAAAGGCATGACCACATTCTGGCAGTCTTGGGGCAAATAAGATTTAAAAGATATGCTTGAAAGGAATACGTACATCCAGAGGCACTTCACTGGTTCAAGCAGAATCGGGCAGGTAAGAGACTCCACAGCCGCCTTGAAGATCTATTGCAACGTTAATATGTTCGATGGGATCCAACCAAGGTAAAGATAATCACCATATCAAGTTTGCGACGGATGGAATCACCTTCAGAGAGGCGTTGTTGATGCTGTATTCCGCCACTTAGCACGACAATAAGCACCAATGAAGTGAGCCGACTGACCATGTCACTGCAATGCTGGAGACGGACATTTTGAGCTGCTAAAACAACAAACTAGGGAGAAATAAGCGGCAGATAAGGCATGTTTCAAGGCAGCGCGTACACGATCTTTGGCTGGTTGTGCACATTCATAAGCGACAAGAGAAGAGACAATATCAACGGCACAAACCCAGTACAACAATGCCATTTCTTTCCAACTCGTCTTCGTGGGATGCGTTGTTGAGGGAGTAGGAACCGGAGGGCAATGTTGCCAATGCCATAGAGATGTTGAATCAAACAGCGGGGAAAAGAGACGTTGGGAAGTAACAGTGGAAAGGCGACAGAAAGGACCCCGCCACTCCTCGAATTTGACAAAGAGCGACCGTGGGAAGATTTAGGCTGCACGTGCGCTTAGCTAGAACGGTTGTTGAGAAATTGGGGTGTAGCCTATTTTGTGTCAAGGACAAGATCTTCGATGAATGGAAAGTGCGCCATACGGGGGTATCAATTCTTAAGTCTCGAAGGAACTCCTTGCGCAATTTCACGCCGGAGTCGCCTGGGTGATAAAGAATCCCCGAGGGCAGCTTCAGGCAGATGGATCAAAAGACGTGAATGCCTGTTGAGCCTTGGGTCAGATATATTCCCTAGGATGAAGACAATACTCACCAAGGCGATGCGAGATTTCTCGTGCAGCAATTTGTCTACCGTGTTCGATGAATTCAACATGTGCAAACACAGGGGTGCTGAGTTATAGTTTCTGAGAAAACACTCTGCGCGATTTCACGCTAGAGTTGGCTGCAAACGAAGAGGTGGGTGCAAAGCCAGTTTATTGTGCATGTCAGACCGGGCGGAAAGGAGGTCGATGAAGACAATCAAAGGATAGGCAGACAACGCGCACAATGCACCTGCTGACACCCGGAGTAAAGGATAGACGTGCCCAGAAAAGTGTCAAGATCATCAAATGTTGAACCCAATCGTCATACGAAGCCTTTGCCACACAACGCCAAACATGAATGGGTCCACGGAGTGGCGAGCTGCTTCCTAGTTGTTGGTGGGCCCTCGTCTGCCAAAACTCGATAAACAGCCTCAGGCAGCTAGAGTTGGCTGCAAACGAAGTGAGGAGAGGTGGGTGCAAAGCGAATTTATTGTGCATGTCGGACCGGGGAGAAAGAAGGTCGATGAAGACGATCACAGAATATGCAGACAGCGCACAAGGCACCTGCTGACACCCGGACTAAAGGATAGACGTGCCCGGAAAGCGTCAAGATCTTCAAATGTTGTATCGAAAGCTAGCCATTCGTCATTCGAGGCCTTTGCCACAGAACGCCAAACATGAATGGCGGTAACGAGCTGCTTCCTAGTTGTTGGTGGGCCTTCGTCTGCCAAAACCTTGATGAAGAGCCACAGGCAGATGGATTTAAGGACGTAGATGCCTATTGAGCCTTCAGTTTGCCGCAGAACGCCAAACATGAACGGGTGGTAACGAGCTGCTTCCTAGTTGTTGGTGGGCCCTCGTTTGCCAGGAACTCGATAAACAGCTTCCTGCAGATGGATTAAAGGACGTAAATGCCTATTGTGCCCGAGTCAGATATATCTCCCAGCATGAAGACAACACTCACCAAGCCGATGCCAGATTTCCCGTGCTCTACCGCCATGTACAACGCAGGGGTGCTGAGTCATAGTTTGTGAGAAAACCGTCGTTGTTCCAGCACCGCACGCAACGCTTGACTAGCTTGGGGGAGAAGAGGCAATTGCGGGATATGGGCGTTGTACGCGAGTCCACGCACAAGCCGGCCTACGTGGGTGGAAGCCCTCCGTTTGGGCACATTCAGCATCTGGAAACGTCCGAATGGTATCAAGTCTTGACCGTTTAAACGTGGCAATCACGTCATTCTGTTCTGGCCCTCCATACTGACTGCATTTTGATGCCAGAAAAAAAGAGAGAAGACACCTCGGGTCGATCCCAAATCGTAGAAGATAAGACCGATAAGGGATGACCTTGGAGCGAAACGAAATAATTTTGGGACATGGGCGCTATGCGCGAGTTCACGCACAGGCCGGTCCGCGTGCAAGCGCTCCTTCAAGGTGCATTCACGATTTGGAAACGTCCGAGTCGTTGAAATCGATTTCTGGCTGTTCCGACGTTGCAGTCGTATCATTCGGAACGCGGCGAGATTAGCCTGATCATCCTAGAAAAAGCACATTTCAAGGTCATCTTTGCCAGTAAACGAGGGGCTTACATGCTTCCGGCAAGGTAAGAGACTTAAGTCCATCCAGTTTGAAGTTGTTTCCTCAAGGCGGTGAGTAGCGGAGTTTAAACCTCACGTGGCTTCGATGCTCACGATTCATTTCCACCCACGGGCAATATATCAACTGACCTCTCGCTGTCAATGTCTCTCCTGAGAGTGAATTGAGCGTGGATTCGTGCTCTTGTATGTGGCCTTCGGGAAAATATCTGGCGATGGATGACGTTCTTAAGGTAGTATGTCCAACTTTTTCTAGTCCGTCGTCATACGCTGATTTGCAGCCCAAGGCATTTTTTAACATCATTCTAATGTCTCTCTGTTCTTGCCGGAGGGTGACTTGAGCGTGGATTTGCGCTTTTGTATGTGGTCTTCGGACAAATATTTTGCCATGGGTGACGTTTTGAGGGTATGTTCAGCTTTTTTCAGTCCGTCTGTCATACACTAATTTGCAGCCCACGGCATTTTCTGCAAAGCCCAGAATAACATTTCCCCGATAACCTCCTTTCAAAGTCGGGGATTTGCTTCTTGACTGTTGTCTTACAACTCAACAGCCAACATTTCGTGCCGCACGTGTAATCTGTTGGCCTTCGAAGGGGTCGGACCGCACACAAACAACGCAACAGCTTCCCACTAGCCGACCGGTTTCTGTTGTCTTCCAACTCAATAGCCAACATTTCGGTAGGCGATGACGCCTTTCGACTTATGTGCATGAAGTTGTCGATAAAGTCCGCACTTCAGCCGATGATCATTCTGCCGCCTTTTGACGCTGCGATCTTCCTCTACTTATCGGCTTTCTTCCGTGGCCCTCGTTTTCGTTAGAAGATTCGAATCACATTTCGAGGTACGTGCTGCTTTTCTAGACATCCAGACTGGATCTGACTGCTCATTCATTGCAGAAGATCTCCGATGCCTCCGCATTACTGTGTGTGAACTCGCGTGCAGTGTATATTCCGAGGTGAAGACATGTGATGCGGAGGCCGATTGACATTACCATTCTGTATGGAAGTTGAACGACATTGGGGATAATTGATTGTCCCGGATTATCATTTCAATGACCTGGGCGTGTATTCGCGCCGTCGGGATCTTCTGCCTTGACTCGCGCGCAGCAGTCGTGCGACATTCTCGACCACACTCATAACGTGAGGATCTAGTCCACGGCTTTTACGCTTGAATTGTCACTTCGCGCCAAACTTGTAATGTCCCCAACGACTCTTTCTAGGGCAAAATCTGCCTGCACTCTAGTCCCTTATTTCACTCTCAAGCCTAACTCTCCCTCGAATTCCTCGTAATATGCAGTTTCCGATTGGTCGCTTGGAAGTCCGCTACCCCAAACTTACCAGTCTTATCCGAATGTCAGTAGCGGTCACCCCATGCGCCGTTTATCAACGCGCTTCGATCATCGTCGTCACCATCTCTAGACGGTTTCATTTGCTTGACGATTGCACAATGGTCAACATTCGCCATCACGTGACTTGGTACCACAAACGATAGTTGGCTTCGACGCGATGAACGAGACTGCGCGTGGATTTGCGTGCAGCACTTGGACCAAGATAACAATTCTCTGCATGCTGAGTATATGGGTATAAACTTATTTCAGGGATATCCGTCAAGCTACATAATGGTGCAACAACGTTTGTGGGAGATGGCCTCGTCTACAAGCAATGAAAAGTCGCACTGTGCGTGCAGTCGCTATGCATGCAGCAATCGTCTTTTGTCTGATCTTTGGAAATGGGAGGTGGCAGCCGCTGTGGGCATCAGCAAAACCTGATTTTCCCACGTAGACAGGCATAGTGCTTCCGCTAATATCATAGTTTCCCATAGTTACACGCCAAGTTTGGCTAGATGCCCTAGCGCCACACAGCGCTCCACAGCACTGTGTGGGTGTAAGCTTGTGCTATACAGCACTACAGAGACTTGTGCCGTTACTATAGGGTGCTATAGAGGGGCCTCCACTTTCTACCCAGCCCTTATAGGGAGTCAAACTACAAGTATACTAGATTTCAGTAGAAAACACATTCCCTATTGTATATGAATAATTTATGACCAAAATACGCCTGGAATAAGAAGAAAGTACAACACTGTCCAGAGATTGATTGACCTACAAAGATTGCAACAAGAAAGAATATGAAGTATCTTTTGCAAAACATATTCGTCTTTTGTGATTTTTTTTGCGTTGGAAAGTGGTGTTCAAGCCGATTCCAACGCGTCTATTTACGTAGTATTTAGTTCAACACTTAAATGGCTTTGGACCAATTACTGGTGAAGAATCTGCCTAAAAACGGTAAATGTTATCGGAGGTCGCCTTAAACGTCGAAATATTAGGGGCTCTCAGACCCGTTTTAAAGCTCTAATTTGTGCGTTTCTAACAAGCCCAAAATCGCATGAAACGGAGCAGAACTCATGATGATAATATATATTTCAGATGTCTAATACAGGCCAAATAGTTTATGCTACAGTTTGTGAGGTACTCCAAATTTTTCTACGCCGTAAATTGGATTGCATTCGCGTGAATGAAGCGATTAAAATAAGCCTACATAGAGGCCAAACGGTGTAATACTCGTGAAGTTATAGCTATGAGCTACCCTAGAAAGTGTAAGTGTGAATTGATGGAAGTCGGTACAGTTGCGGGAAGTCACGTGCCGCGCTCAACTCACATTTTCGAACTTAGACAACTTCAATTGTTACTACTACTACAGTCATCCACCTGCTAATGATACACCCAAAATGAGAAATTAGCTTCAACAGATTTGAGTACAACCTTTCTCTACAAAAACTACATGATAATCTCAGATAAATGCCCTTCTATGACCATACCAACTTTCAGAATGTTTGACCCACATTTCACAGAGAAAAAGTAAGATTATGGGTGTATCATTGAGTGGTGTGACTGTATTTGGCTATTTCCGAAAAACAGTCCATTTTGTATGCTCCACAGCTTTGCCAATTCTGCCTCAATTGCATCCAAATTATGTACAGTGGTAGATATGAGTTTGTACTACTTGTTACAACTTGTTTCGTAAAAATTGGTCTAGTATTGAGCGAGATATATGCTAGTCAAAAGTGTATCAAATGGGGGTGGTGTATCATTAAGGGGTGGATGACTGTACCAAAAAACAGGAAATTTCGGGAAATCATGGAAATAGCCAGGAAATTTCTGGTAACAACTGCAAATTTCTTGGAAGGCTCGGAAATTGTTCAATAATTTTCCAATATGAACTTTATATTTGCCTGATTACATGGTGCCATCTACAATTGTGAATGCCCACCTCGAATGCCATGCTTTCTGTGAAAGACAGTGACAGGCGACAAACAACTTCAAGTCGCGAGACAATTCGTTCAAGTCCGTTGAAACTCCGACATCATGTGATTATGTTGAACTTTGAATTTCCCAACACGGAAATTCATTCTTCTTCCTTCCCACCACAATGTTCAACTTGTCCTCGACAAATGGTGTCCTCCCTCGTCGAGTTACAGCATCCTCCCTCCCTCGTTGATGAACCGCGTCCCTCGACGAACGGTGTCCTCCCTCGTCCATGAACGGCGTCCTCCCTCCCTTGAAGAACGGCATCCTCCCTCTCTTGAAGAACGGCTGCCTCCCCCCCTTGAAGAATGGCTCCCTGCCTCCCTTGAAGAACAGCTCGCTCCCGTGAAGAATGGCTTCCTCCCTTAAAGAAAAGATCCCTCCCTCATCGACGAACGGCTCCCTCGTCGACAAATGACTCCTCCCTCAACGAATGGCTCCCTCTCTCGGCAAACGGCTCCCTCCCTTGACGAAAGGCTCCCTCTTGACAAACGGCCCCCCTCCCTCGACAAACGGCTCCCCCGATGAACAGTGTCCTCCCTTGACGAACTGCTCCCTCACTCGTCGACGAACGGCATCCTCCCTCCCTTCTTGACGGACGGTGTTTCTCCCTCGACGAATGGTGTCCTCCCTCCCTCGTTGACGAACGGCGTCCTCCCTCTCTCGTTGATAAATGGTGTTCCCCCTGCCTTGAAGAACGGTGTCATCCCTCGCTTGTCGACAAACGCATCTTCCCTCTGTTGTCGACGAATGGTGTCCTCCCTACCTCATTGATGAACGGCTCCCTCCCTTGAAGAACGGCGTCCTCCCTCCCTTGTCGACGAATGGCGTCCTCCTTCCTTTGAGTCCTCCCTCCTTTGAAGAACGGCTTCGTCCCTCGATGAACAACTGTCCTCCCTTCCTTGTTGGCGAATGGCATCCTCTTAGTATCTTTAATCTTGATACTCTGATTCCATAAATTTGATATACTGCAGTCATTACTATGTAGAATATTAGGATATCTTGTATAATATAGTAGTGCAGACAATAAACCTATTTTTTCGTAACACAAGTTCTGTGTAAAAATCATGCAATATGGTATTAAAATGAGCAGAATGTATGCCCCCCCTCTAGGAATCTGCAGACCCCAGGGTTTGCTACTGAGGGCTGCAGATCTGCTCCGTAATTCTAGGGAGCACTATGAAGTGGCTATGTGTTTCTATGAATGGCTGCAGATCTGCTCTGAGATTCTATGGAGTGCTGTGTAGTGGCTGTGCGTTTCTATGTAGAGCTGCATAGAACGCGCAGGTGACTGTAAAGGTGATACCCCTTTCTATGGTGCTATGGCACTACACAGCCCTGCCACGTGCTGCCTAGCTCACCCAGGTTTTGCTGATGGGTGATGTTGCATTCGAATCGATAGAAAGTGCAACTGTGGCTCGAGGACCCACATCGGCGGTGTCACACTAGTTGATAAAATAGCCTTCCACCATCGGTCTCACGACGCAGCCACAGATCAATCCGGCCCCAAAGTCGTCTCTTCCCTGTAAC